>NC_041339.1:33169341-33189341 GCF_004354835.1 Perca flavescens
GTCAAAGCTTTTGAGACGGTTCAGCTGCTCGGTGAGCGTTTCACTTTCACCGTCCCTTAATTTCCCCCCCCCCTCGACTAGGCTATCTTCCCCTCCCCTACTGTCTGTAACATGGTACAGTCCAGATGGCCTGGCCCATATGGCAAGGTCTTCTTGAAGGTGACCATTGTGGGAGGGAGGGAGAGCAAGCAGGAGGGAACTCACTAACCTGGCCTCGTGTTTTATCACTTATTGTGGAGGAAAAGAAAAAGAGGGGGAGGAAAGGGAACGGGAGGGAGAGGAGAAAGTAGGAAGAGAGGGGTAGAATACAAATGACCCCCCTCCCCCCTCCCCTCCCTCTAAAGGACTTCAAAAAGTCCCTGCATTCATCAGTGGAATCACTGGAGGAATGATAATAAAGACTAGCAAGAGGGAGGCATAGGGAGACCCATGGAGAGAGGGAAGAAAAGAAAAACAAAGAAAGATGACAAAGATTTTCAGATGAAAGACAGACGGCAAAATGATTAATTTAGAAGGAAATAGAGGTATTCCTGCAAAATCCCTTCATCTGTGTTCTCTTCAAGCCCAGACAGACAGTTTTTAGAGTTAATATCTCCCTGCAGGAACCAAAACAGATGAAGGAAATTACCCTGACCCGTAATCCTTAACCCTCCTCTCTCTTCACCCTGTCTTTATGCATCAAAGAAGAAAGGCAGAGTCTGTCAGCCATTAGTGTAAAAAGTATTTTGACATTGTTCTAAAGTAAAAGTAGTAATACCACTATGTAAAAATACACTCCGCAGAAGTAGCAGTGCTTCGCCTTTCTGAGAATATAGTTCCCAGTATGTATATGGTTAGAAGGTGGCTCATGTGACCTTGTTATTTGGACACGCTGTGACTCTACAAATCACATGTAAATAGGAACATGTTGGCGTTATTTTGTCACTTATTGGGAGCAGTAGGCTAATTGGAGCCAGTAACCTCCAGGATCTGTGCTAAGCTAGGCTAGCGGTGGGTGCGTCAGACAGAGTTACGACACGCACGGAGAAGAGAAGGATATGGACTTCTCTAACTCTAGGGGATACGGTGAATAAGACAAAGTCCCAATAAGTCGGTGTGCCACGGTTAAGTGCAAAGTCTGGACCCATAGTTGCTCTGTAGTTCTTTTTTATTTGAATTTACAGACTGAAAAACTTGTGCTGCAGAATTGTGCTGTTTTCTAACCGTTTGGACTTGGCAGTGAATAAAGAGAGAAAACCTGCACTTAACCTTTTCACGGGCATTTTGTATTCATAGTCAGACCGATATCGTGATGTATCATTATAGGATTGCCTAGCAATGTATTGATTATCGCAGAATTGCTCTATTGTGATATAATCGGTATCGTGAGCCATGTATTGTATCGTTTTGTGAGGTACCCTGTGATTCCCACCACTACACGGATGGTGATAGTTGGCATGTTAACTGTGATGGATGTTTGAGAAATGATTTTGAAGTAATTCAAGGAGTCAAGTTTTTATTTTTGTCATTATACAAATCTTGCCCATCCATGCTACAAAATATTTAATAGATATTCAAAATATTAAATAGTAGTGCTGTGAGTTAAACGCGTTATTAACGGCATTAACGCAAAACCATTTTAACGGCGTAAATTTTTTTACCTCGAGATTAACGTTCTTTTTGGCCTAGCAAATATGCGATTCATTGCCATTAAATGCGAGTTAACTATGACATTAATGCGATTAATCACAATTAAATATTTTAATCGTTTGACAGCACTATTAAATAGAATACATAGAGATACATACATTATCTATCAAAGCTTCACAAATCAATAATTTTGTATAAACAGTGGATGGCTTGGTAAACCCAAAAGAAACAACTTCAACTTGTTCCGCTGCCCCCAAGTGTCCAAGCCAAAGAACAATGAATGCAGCTTTCAGTAGTATTATATTTTTATATATACCGCATATTGTTGCATTTAAATGTTGTACCTGGGTGTACAATCAGGGAGTTATGCATACGTAACAATGCTTCATATGTTAGTCGATGACGATTAATGTTTTGTATGTGCAACCTTATTCTGCAAAATAACTAAAGCTGTCAAAATAATGTAGTTGAGTAAAATGTTCAATATGTACCTCTGAAATGTAGAGGCAAGTATGACGTAACATAAAAGGAAAGTGTACAGGTACCTTTAAAATCCTACTGGTACAGTGTTTGTTTGCATGTTCTGTATTTCCACCACTGCTGTGACTGATCTGACAAACAACACAGCCCTGTGTCTCTGTGGTACCGCTGGTTCCACAGCAGTCAATAGGCATGGATCAGACAGATAGACAGAGAGACACACACACACACACACACACACACTAGAGAAATAAACTGTACATTGGCAAAGGCAATGCATCTCAAACCTACCTCGCAAAACAAAAACCACTCCCCAACTCTCTGGGGACGTTTCTGATCCCGCTGACTCTACTGGGATATCAACACTCTCTCACACACACAGACACACACACACACACTCACTGGCAAGAACCTTTTGTTCCAGCTGAGTGGAGAATGGCTCTCCTTGTGCTGATTATCTCATTGCCCCCCCACCCCACCCTTCTGCCCAGTCTTTCCTCTTGCTCATCAGGGCTGAAGTGGCTCCCTCAACCTTTGTAAAGCCACCATCCCCCACTTTTACCTACCCTCCTTACCCCCTTCCCCTCCCCCCGTCCCTCTCCTCCTCCTTCCTCCTCCTCCTCCCTCCTCCTCCTCCTTTCACAGAGCAGCTTCTCCACTGTCCTTGCATCTGAACAGTCAGCGGGCGTGGAAAACAAAAAAAAACATAATGGAAGCAAGGGAGGCTAGAAACAAAGAGAAGGCAACAAAAAGCAGCTGATCTAATGGCCAAACTCATCTTTGATGACAAATGGCTGACAGCGCCACACACACTTTCTGTTGTCTGCTGCTCCCTCGGTAACCTTGCCCGGGGCATGAGAACAAGGCGCAGAGACGATTGGCTTTCTAACAGCATGAGTCCAGAGTGTGTGTGTGTGTGTGTGTGTGTGTGTGTGTGTGTGTGTGTGTGTGTGTGTGTGTGTGTGTGTGTGTGTGTGTGTGTGTGTGTGTGTGTGTGTGTGTGTGTGTGTGTGTGTGTGTGTGTGTGTGTGTGTGTGAGAATTGGTTTCAATTCATCTTGTAGTTGTTGAGATAATACCGTGGAAGACCAATCGACTGACCTATAGACTTATATTACCATCTCTAGAGCTGCTAACATGGATACAAATGCCAAACATTAGCTAATTCCAGCTTATTAAATGGGAGGATTTGCTGCCTTTCTCAGTTTTTAATATCACTGTAAATTAAATACCTTTGAGATTGGACAAGCAAAGCAAACAATTTGAATTTGTCACTTTAGGCCCGGGAAACTCGTAATGAGCATTTTATTTAATATTTTGTGGCATTTTTATAGAACATGACATAAACAAAATGAATAAATAATTGTAGTATTGCGCAGAGTGACTATTTTGAGAATTGGGAAACTTTCCTGTCCAGATCTTCTTCAGGGTCTGTAATTGATGCTGAATTATTTGATGTAATAAACCTTTTACCACCACAGCATTGCTATTAAAGATACCACAGAATTAAAATGAACTGCTGCTGCTGCTGCTGCTGCTGCTGCTGCCTTTAACTAAATGACTTCATAGAGCGGCAGGGATGGGAAACAGATTTGACAAAGGCATTGCTTGACAGGACAGTATTTCTCCCCTGCTGAAAGAGTCAGCTGTAGTCCCCCGTGCTCATAACACACACACACACACACACACACACACACACACACACACACACACACACACACACACACACACACTCTTTTACATATACTGCATGTCTCTGTCATTACTTACAAGTCTCTGAGGATCAGAGACCGAGAGGAAGAGACAAAGATATTAACCTTGTCCCATTGGTGTAAAAGCAACTGCAGCGTAATTCCTCTGGGTCCTGCAAGCCTCACTCAATAAAAACAAAAACATCTTTTGAGCACCACATGCTTGCTCCCTGTAGGCCTTGAGAAGTGGCTCTGAAAATCCTTGTATCTTACTACAGCAGCTCCAGCCAGTTGGGATTTATAGGATGTACACTGAATTCAAAGGTTGACACAATTTATTCTGATAAAAACATGCCAAAACTTGTCTTCTCCTGCAGCACAATCTACTTCTACTGCTATTGTTTGTTCAGACCCAGAACTGTTCTCAAGTCCAATACGTCTCTGAACAAGTCTCAAGTTCTTGACTAGTGTTTATGCAAGTCTTTCAGGTCTCTGAATGGTGACATTTATAACACAGCATGATAGGGCTCCAAGTCTCAAACCTTTACCTCTGTTCCAAACACTCATAGTTTCTCTCCACAACAGAGCTATATGCACTACTTCTGTGTCACACTATGGCCTCCCTACATGAAGGAGCATAGTTAGCCTTTTTTTTGGGAGGGGGGGGGGCGGGGTAACGCAATGATTATTGGAACATGATGAACTTATGGATCAATGGCAGAGAAGTTGACTATGCTGCAGCAGTGGTTTGAGAAGTTTCTGTGGACGTTTGATGCTTTTGGAATCCATTGTAACAGCTGTAAGCCTAAGCTGACTACGTCTGCTCTCTGCTGTGAAGGAGCAGCCTTTAAAGCCAACAGAGTATTTATTATTTATAATATTTTCCAGATGACTTTGGGTAATGGGAAGAATAACAAAGAAAAAAGATACGAGGAGACAAAAGCTCCTTCCTTCCAGCTCCCAGAGGACGGTCCTGTGGTAGGTGCTAAATTACAAACTAATAAACTCAGAATGCAACTACCAAATATGCACACAACACACAAATCAACACATTTACATTAGCAGAGCAAACTAAAGCTCCTGCTGGCAGCTCCAGTGGAGTTTATTATTCGCTGCGTGCTGCAGGGAGATAACCGAACGATGAGAGATTTCGAATAAGCCTCGAGAAAATGAGAAAGTGAGGGTGAGCGTGCTGGTAGTGATGAAATGGTAGTGAGAGAGAGAGAGAGAGAGAGGAGGAGGAGGAGGATGGGATGAATGAGGCAGAGGAGAGTCAAGGTGCTGGAATTAGATATAGAAATTTGGCGCTGCGTTTACAGTGACGAAGGGTGAGAGGAGGGAGAGAAGAGGCAGGCGGAAAGAGTATTTCTGCGGCAAGATGGGCACGATAAGAAGGAGCAGTGTAACCACAGCACATACACATGCACACCTACTGTACAATCATCCATAATACAGTATACATGTGCTGCATGCATATTTCTGTGTCTCTCTATCTGATCTGAGCATATTTAGCACTCAGCAGTCTACCAGACTCTGATTTGAATGTGCTGGCTTTTAGTGTTAATTTGAGGGGTTTTACATCCATAATGGCTGTTAACATCTGTCCCTTTTTATACACAATCCCCCTTTCAGTTTGATCCAGACGGGGCGACCATCTTTTAAGGACAACCCGTAACATGTTTTTGACTGGCCAAGTCAGTCACATGACTTGAATCCAACTGATTATGTGTTTCACCTGCTGGAGACCAGGGGCACGTTCAATCTGCAAACGGTGTGCAGCGTTTTGCTACGATTTCCATGTTGAACAACATGTTTCCTTGGAACGGCGTGAACCGGCTTTGAGTTCTGTTTTCTTTTGTTTAGTGAGCGTGTCTCTCGTTTATTGGCTTTGTCACTGGCGATACCCAATCAGCAGAGATGTGGATGTAAACTCATGGTAATAAGAAAGGCGTTCCATTTGTACCCGGACGTCGGATTTTCTGAGGTCAAAGTCGGAAACACGGATTTCTAAGCACGGAACTCGGACAGCATCGCACTACCCCGAGCTAAAAATCCAACATGGCTGCTCGTGCATCAACAGTAGTGAAAGCTGTAGTAACATACAGATATTAGCACTTCTGTCTTATTTGTGTCGCACTAAATCAGTCACACAGTCCTGTCCAACTTCTATTTGTGGACTTGTCACGCTGTTTGTATGCACAAAAACTGTGTAATGCGTTGTTATAAACTGGCATTGCTTGCGATGGCTAACCTGGCTAGAGCTAACGAAAACAATAAAAATCTGTGTTTTAAATGGAACGCATTCAACTCGGGTGTGACGTGTGATTCCCAGCTTTGGTCGGGGCTGAACGTGGCCAAGATGGAAATGGCAATTGGAAAATCCCTTATTGCACAGGAAAATTAGGTCAAAGTTGAACGGTGCAGTTGATTTGTCTTCGTTTTAAAGATGTTCGCCGCAATCCCAGATCTAACCCTGAGCACGCCCGGAAGCTAATGATGGGCTCGGCTCTGGTTTCTTGGATGGGAGACTGCAAGCTTAGTAAGTACAGTTTTGAATATGACGACTCTATTTAAGTGTATCCAACTCGTACCTTTGGGCCCTTAAAACCGAGAGACTACGTATAGCAACCTCCTACACTCTTCATCTGAATTAAAACACTTGTAGTTGCCTCATTTGCAGTGGTGGAAAATAACTAATACATAATATAATAAATACGTACATTTACTGAAGTAGTAAACTAGTAAAAAGAGTTTTTAAGATTAGCAATTCATCTTTACATTCCCTTGCAAATTATAGGCTTAGGGTGACCAGACAGTCCCGAAATCCAAGCAGTTATCTTGAATCCTGCCCTAATTGTCCCGAAAATTATAGAGCAAAGTCTCAAGAGCAGACTCTGGAGTAGTTATAGTCTGATAGAACATTAAAAACTGTTCATGGTGATTTGAGTTGTCCTGTAGCCAGCTCCCGTCGTCCCTTGAGTTCATGATTTTAATGATTTTTTATTTGTATTTTTGGGTTTACATGACAGACAGTTGAGTTCCTGAATTAACATAATAAATCATTTTGGTGCGGAGTTTTGAAATTCATGTTATTCATATTATTTAAAAATTATAAGACTTTTACTCATAACAAAGTCTTTTTACAGAGCAGTTTTGCTGCTTTTACTGAAGTAAAAGCTACAAGTACTTCTTGCGAGACTGTTTAGAAAGAGCTATGGCTCCAGCGTTCACGCAATACGGATGTAATTACCTTCAAACTAAAGCCTAAAGTCACTTCTTCAACCATTATTTTTCTTTTGAAAACCCAATGCACTGGACTACAGAGCCAACACAACACAACACAACAATGTGTCACCGCCAAAATACTGATGTCCTGCAGGGTGACTGCTGTTCCTCTCTCGGCAAACAATAAAAGCAGAACCAAGGTACAGTGATGAGACGTTTCATATTCCTCTCTGCATCTGTGTCGTTTTAGTTTGGAATAATAATGAGAGAAATGTGTGGGTTGCATTGACTCACAGCTAATATGTCAGTACAGTATGCGTTCAGCCTTCGAGGATGTGTTTGTTGTAAGATCCAAAAGTGTGTGCTGTTATTCTGCATTAGTCTTTTTTTACTGTTAATGGGACGGTTGTGTCTATTATCTGTGAGGTTACTTCAGAGCGACTCGTTCTGTGGCAGAGAGCCGACTGTTCCTCCTACCGTATTCATCTACACCTCAGACAACAGCCAGACACCTCGCGCAAAACTCACACACACCCGTTTTTGTTGCTCTTCAAAGAGCATGCGAACAATCTGTTCTCTCACACAAACAGCAGACACACACACACGCAGTTACTTATCCCATCATTGTCAACAGTGAGCACACAAACAAGTGACATACAGAAAAATTGCCATCCCATTACAGATACACTGTTTGGCAAACAGACTGAAATAACAAGAGGAAAATGACAGCGCGTGTGAGTGTGTCTATGTGTGAGACATGAATGAGCAAGCTGTAGAGACGGATAAAGAGGGAGAAAGGGAAGTGTGCACTGGGTTAACAGTAAGCACAAATGCAAGCCTGAAGTTCAAATGTATAGAGAGTAATTGCATTATAAATCTCAATAATAGACAGAAAAAAAATCCCAGTTACTGTAGATATTTTCCTCCACCCATACAGCCCATACAGTGAGAGTCTTGATATTATACCCATCATATATAGGGCTATAAAATACCATTCCACGCATTACTAGTGTTTGTTTGCCTTCGTACACATCACAGATTAAATCCAACTCACAGGAGTCTCTCGACAGACGACTCGGAGGCGTCCATTTTGTTTGTTTGTGTTAAGAAGCAGTTCAGCAGAGCTTTATCGGGAACCCCCTGCAGAGAGGTACGAAAACCCGCCCCACCGCCCAAGCTTAAAGTCTGCCCTCACTCCACGCATAATGTGTGACTAATCTCCTACTGGCCCGACAGAGAGGAGGCCTGCAGAGGGTGAGAAAGAGAAGGGGCAGCCGCAGGGAGAGGGGATAGCGGGGAGTGCAGTGCGGGGGGTTTAGCCACTCTCGGGAGAAATGAAAATGCTATTAGCCATTTGGTGTCACCTTGGCCACTGGCTATTATGAAGAGCCACCGAGGGGACATACTGTAGGGGGAAATACAGTATTTTAGACAGGGGGAGGTAAAACAGGCCTGCCTTTGCATTCTCTTGCAAAATAAAAATGGCAAAGTCTCTGCACCAACAAACAATAAGAATTAAAGCCAATAATGTTAAATGGTTGCATAACTATGTAATTTAGTGTGTAATCAACATACTAACTGAAAACGCCCCCCAAAAAAACACTTCTTAAAAGACAACAGCTATTTGACTATGTGAGAATAAAAGTTGTCGGATTCTGGTCAGTCTGCAGGGATTGTTGTGTTGCTATAGTGCAGGGGTGGCCAACCAGTTCAGCATAGAGAGCCACAAAAAAATACGCACCATAGCAAAAAGCCACACAACACGTCCACATTATAACAGCAACAGTGACTTCCAGATCTAATGAAAGTCATAATACATAGCAGTTTTCATAGTTGTTTTTTTCTTACTTAGATTGACTCAGTGGGAAACCTGACAGTCTTTGTTATCCACAATCCTTTTTAGGTCTGGTTGTACTCGGTTGTGGCCACTCTTTCAGAAATCTGGGGCAGCTTTTATTCCTCAGGTTGCAGAATCGGTCCATAAAAAAAACTCTGCTGCATAATTTTTTATTTTAAAATAATTGGCAAATGTATTGGCAAATGCATCATTCAAATGCTTTTTTTTTTTAACTTATCTGAAATGTTTCAAACTTAGAGCCTCAAAGGAGCAGGCAAAGAGCCGCATACGGCTCAAGAGCCACAGGTTCGCCACCCCTGCTATAGTGGGACACAATATATAAATATATATATATATATATATATTTTTTTTTTTTCTCCCATACTGTACCTCCCTTCCAGGGATCCATACTGTACTACTCAGGCACTAATAATGCGATGAAATAAACACAATAAATGATGGAGCAGGAATGTGGAAATACAGTAGCGAGGAAAGCATAAATAAATGAATAAATAAATAAAAAGCAGCAGGCTGGAGGAGGTGACAGCATGTACTTACTGAGCACGTAGAGGGAGAGAGCGAGGCCCGCCAAGCAGAAACCCTCAAAGAAGCGCAAGGTGCTGAACATGGTGACGTTTACAGAGAAGGCAACGCTCAGACCAAACACCAGCATGAAAAGCACCGAGAGAATCAACACCGGGTGTCGACCAAACCTTTAGAGACGGAGAGAAGCAAGAAGGAGAAAGACGTAGCAAAGTGTTTAGAAAAACTGTCCCAAACTGAGAGAAGAAGCTTGTGGTGTGAAAGGGCTCATTCCAGTCATTGTTTGCTTCTGACTCTGTGGGCTTCCTGGTTTAAGGTGGGGGGGGGGGTCAGTAGGTCAATGGGTCGGGTCAGAGCTGAGGCCTCTTTGGCCTGCACATTTTCTTTACATAGTTTCCCTGGTTACTGATCCCAAACACAATGCAGGGACTTATTTTTCCCACGAGGCAGCTCAGGGTGGGGGGTGGTGGTGGTGGTGGGGGGTATTGACGGGCTGCAGAAGCGTCCACAGTGAATATACAGCAGACAGCAGCGTGACTTAAAGGTTTACAGACTGACTATCTCAGCCATGCAGATACAGTATATTTGGTTTTAATTTTCCACGTAGGCCTGTCACAATTAATATATAATTGTCTAATCACAAATTTTCTTTGTTGGGGGTTTATGTCCATTTAAGAAGAAAAAATAGTGTTTTATGATAATAAAGAGGCGTGGTTTACTTTATAGACTGTGTACCTGTGTTATTACATTATCTGGGTCACATAAGGGTGATATAGACTAAAAGATGTATCCTGGGATTCATTCAAAACTTTAATTTGTTTGCAAAAGTAATACATAAACAGACAATTATATTGTCAATAGCAATTATTTCTGAGACAATTAATTGTACAGTAACATTTTGAATTGTTACAGCTCTATGTCCAATTTAAAAAAAGAAGTAATTTAAATCATTTAATAGCAATATGTCTGTCTGACAACAATCTCCTGGTAACTCCTGACCATATTTGATTTATTATCTACTGCAGAAATTGTCCCTGTTCCCCTGTAAGATCTTAACCTGACGCATCACATGGTTTTTTACACAGAACAATCTGAGATGCCATCAATGGAAACTGTTTTTAGAAAGAAACCTGGCAGGGGATTGGATGAACCATCTGTCATGTCCGCCATTGTTGTTTTAAAGGTACACTGTGTAGGAATTTCTCCCATCTAGCAGTGAAATTGTATTTTGCATTCAAACGAATAGTGCTTTCTAGCGCCTCGCTTTTTCAAATGTGTGTTGCAACTATGGTAGCCGTTATGTACCAAGAAGCTATGACAACATGTCTTCCAATTTTCGCTTTTTTGGCGACAAGGATTCTTTCTCCTGTGGCTTGGCATTAGTCTGATCCTCCGTTATGAACTAAAGTGCAGTGCATGCTTTCAAATTTGCCGGGGCGATGACAAGCGCCTCTCACTGATCTCCTTCTCCATTTCAGCTGGTTTCAGTCACGTGGCGCTGGCTCTGAACGAAAACGCTTTATGGATTAGCTAGACAGGTAGGCTAGTGCTTTATGTCCCTCTGAGTGATTACAGTTTTTCAAAATGGCGGAACGACATGGAAGCCTCCTTGGACGTACCCTTCCAATGTAAATACATATAAGAAATTCTTCGCTTACGAGGATAAGTCAGATCATTGGCAGAGGTAATTTTACAACAATGAGGACATATTTATGAATGAAGACATTGATTTTAGTTAATAAAATACTTAAAACACTACACAGTGTATTGTGTTAAGTGAACAGTCGCGGCCGTCACACGCCAAAACCACGGCCGTAGCTGCCAGTTCCTCCTTTACCGGACGCCGATTGGTTCGGTAGTTCAGGCACAAACGCAAAACTTGAAGCATGACAAGATGGATCTTTGTGTGATATGTGATCCCGCGATATTCGTGGGTAATCTCGTGATATTGCGAGAATCCAGCTGCCTTTGCAAGGTAAGTAAGATCTGTAGGTTAGCCATACTGATCGGTCAGTGATTTATTAGAGGAATACAAAATGTTTTTGCGTGAGGCTCGTTGTTTCTGGAACGAGTTGTTGCTGTTGAATTTTTAGCCACATTAGTAGCGTGGCTCCAAGGGTGGCGATGTCGGTTGGCCAATCAATCTGGACTGAAATATGTCAACAGATATCCGATAGATTGCCATGAAATTTAGTTCAGATATTCATAGTCCCCAGAGGAAACCTTTTGACTACTTTGTTTGTCCATTGACATTTCCTCTAGCGCCATCATCAGTTCAAAGTTTTTACTTATCCAATTAAATACAGCCACATGAATTGGCTCAAAACTTTTGATTTAGAGTGAAATGTCTCAGCAACTATTGGGTGGATTTCCATGAACGTTGGTGTAGACATTCGACATTTGAAATACCTTTAATGATTCCCTGACTTTTATTCTAGATTGTAGTTTCAAAATTTCTTCAGAAACTGACAACAAGGTGGTGAACATGATAAACACTATACTTTCTAAAGCCTGTTAGCGTTGTTATTGTGAGCAAGTTAGCATGCGGATGTAAGCATTTAGCTCTACAGCCTAGTCCCACAGTACCTCTCCGACCTCCTCTATCACTACCCCCCACCCCCGAAACCTGCAGTCCTCAGACGCTGGCCTGCTCTCCATTCCCCCCCAGACTCTGTACCTTCAGAGACAGAGCCTTTAGTGCTGCAGCCCCATCTCTCTGGAACACCCTCCCTGCAGATATGCGAAATGCTACATCCCTGGACATTAAAAAAAAAAAAAAAAATCCTGAAACACCACCTGTTTTGGTTTACCACAGCCTACAACCTCCTTTAGTTTAGCCACAGTAATTCTGTAAAGTGTCCTTGGGTTTCTTGAAAGGCGCTATATAAATAAAAGTTATTATTATTATTATTATTATTATTATTATTACTCACCACTGTGCAGCCAAAGTACAGCCTCACAGACACTAGCATGCATGGTTCTACACTCTTAGTCTTGTTTAAATGTAATTTTTCAAGGTTTAAAGTGCTCCTTATAAACTCCATTCACCTCCACTATTTTGTGATAGAGGCCGAAATCTTAGAGACAAAAGCCTATACAAATAAAACCCAAACTATCTGCATGGCTAGATACGAGTAGATGTGAGAAAATATGTGTGTTTTTTGTAGCTCAGATGAATAGATTGTACAGGGTTAGCTAACCGAAGCTGTAAAGTGGCACAAAACGGACATAAAAGAGGCAGCTTACCAGTCAGCCATGACACCCATCACTAGGTAGCCAAATATGGAGCCCACCAGCAAAGAGAACTTGGCAATGTGCACCTTCCAGGCTGAGTCACACACCAGGTTCCACTGAAACAAGAGAGAAACACAGAGAGAGAGCAACATCAAGTCAACTTTTCGGAGAAAACCACACCAAAAAAAGATAAGAGGGAATTAAACATCAGCAGCTGTTTTAATCTGGAAAGCAGCACAGAACAACAAAGACGTGGGCTTTTCTGATCAGAAGTCTGTCAAACTCTCCGACTCACTGTTTTGATAATTCATGAAGGCTGATGAGTGTGCCAGCATGCTGCAAACACCTTTGAAATATTCAACCGTGCAGCTCGAAGGCAAAAAAAGAGATGAGAGGAGCATGTGTGTGAATGTGGACGCGTGTCCATAACAACAGAAATCAATAGCTTTCCACTCTTTCCTCTGCATGGGTCAGTGCATACTGCACCGCTGCAGCTCTCAGCATCTGAAACTCAGCCAAGGACACAATGTGGAAGCACGATGTGTACTCTATACTTGTGCACGACCCTGAAAGTGTCTAGGAAGAGCGCAGCAGAGCGACTCAGCTGTGTGAAAACAGTGTTTGGTGTTTAACAATGATTTACAGAACTCCCCGCTGAGCCGCCGACTGCGCAGAGGAGCAGAGAAGGAGATGATTATTGGTTTGACCGATGGTCTGGGTTGTGAAATGGCCGGTGGTGATGTGGAGAACTCAGGCAGTATGGGTTTATTATGTACGGGCTATTAGCACCAGCGTTATCTGAGAAAACCGAGTTGGGGGAAAACTCAACATTGCTGTTGATCAACTCTCAGTGGAATCCGGGATGCTGTGACCCTACAGTTTTTTATCATTTTACAAAATGCTGCTGTCTAAATTGGATCCAAAGCAGAAATTAGTCATTCAAGTTTGGTATTTTACACATGAAATGATGGCCCCCGTTCCTTCCACTCTCTCTACAAGTTGTTTTTTGGCTCAGGATTGGCTCCACTGTAATGTGATTGCACACATTATTTAAAAAAAACAATATGCAAAATATAAGCACAAAACTCAAATAATGAAGGTTTTAAAACTGATTTTGACACAGTGACTAAAGCAGTAAGATTAATTGATTAGTTGTCAACTATTAAATTAATCTGCAACTATTTTGATAAGCAATTCATTGGTTTGAGTAATTTTATAATGAAAAAATAGTCAACATTCTCTGATTCCAGCTTCTTAAATGTGAAAATGTTCTAGTTTCTTCTCTCCTCTGTGACAGTAAACGGAATATCTTTGCGTTGTGGACAAAACAAGACATTTGAGGACGTCATCTTGGGCTTTGGGAAACACTGATCGACATTTTTCACCATTTCCTGACATTTTATAGACCAAACAAATTATCAGTTCATCAAGAAAATAATCAACAGATTAATCGACAATGAAAATAATTGTAAGTTGCAGCCCTAACAGTCTTCAAAACATGGATTCAAGATTAGGTTATAAGGCACATGAAGACCTTTTTTTATGTCAGTGCTTTAGTGTGATATAAATTAACAGTTAATAAACAAAAAACTGCTAACAGACAGAAGGTGTGGAGCACAGGGTCCCTGGAGTACTGTGCAAAGATACACTGATCATTGTTAAGCAGATTGGTATATTGATACAGGTTCTTCAATGTCATTATAAATATCAGTGTTTCTGCTATTAGTTACATTCACCAAGTCAAGGCAGGCGACTCGGTGCTCGGTATCCGCATCTGCAGATTCACCGAGGTGAGATATCAGAATCGGTATCGGGAGGAAAAAAAGGGTGCATCCCTGGTTCTATGGTTCTGAGACAGTTGCCCACTTTGCCTATTTGGTAGTCCAGCCTTGCACAAGTTAAGTGTTTAGTGTGATGTAATGCACAACAGTGGAACACAGGGCATTGAACTGAACATCACTGATTATTTTATATGTGATTTGGTATTAATTTGATGTCTAAATGTTGAAAAATATTCTCATTAATAATGTGATGCTGACTTTAACCATATGTTATGCCCAAAACACACACACACACACACACACACACACACACACACACACACACATATTTATATATATTATGGTCAGTAACTTGTCAATTATGTATCAACCTCTGCTCTGTTCTAAACTGAGACTGCCAGTGATGATGATGATGATGATGATGATGATGAAGATGGTGGTGAACACAGAGCTGTCTCCTCTGTCAGAGAGATACACTGTGGGTCTATCATGGTGCTCAGTCGTTACCTTGGTAACAACATTCTGGCTAAGTCCCGTCTGCAGCTCCAGCCTCCACTCCTTGCAGGCGCACAGCATACCGCCGCTGTCGTCGCCGTATCCCTCCCTGATGGTGCCGTTGCCTTTGGGTTGCAGCGCGGGTGCGCCACCGGGGACGGTTACCGGCGGGGGTGCCGTGGTCCAGTTACTCTCGTTGGTGAGGGGTTGCACGCACGTGCCATTAGGCTGAGCCAGGAGGAAATAATCCGAAAACTGGCTAAAGCCGATGAACAATGCCGGTATCCAGGTCAGGACCACGAGCTGCTTCTGATGTTTCCCAAAGCCCCCCAGAGACGGCAGAACCGAGCCGTCGATGTGCGGAAGCAGCCGGGGCACCGGGTGCTCCAGCGGGGTGAAGCCGTTCTCGGGCGGGTGGTCCTGCGCCTCCGGCCGGCCGGCTGCCATCACGGCCCGGCCACAAAGAGAGCAGCTGGACGCAACAGCGGGTGAAGCAAAGCCCCCGCTCTGTTGCCGTCCGCGCACTCTGCGTTAAGCCCTTTGACACAAAGGAAGCCCACGGCTCAGATAAATCCTGCGTGTGTAGCCAAAAAAAAAGCACGATCCAAATATAGGGGTCTCCGGTCCGTGCAGGCGTGCAGAGGCACAGAATCACCGAGCAGTCGTCCTCATGTTGAGGGGGCTTGAAGCGACCAGGGGATGTCCGAGTGGAGAGGGGAGAGAGCTGTGGAGAGGCTCCCGGAGAGGAGTGGACTCGGACAGGCAGGCATGCTCACCAGCACGGGCTTTGTATTCCATGAGTACAGCTCCTACAGCGGGATCCATCCATGTGGGGCTGAACTGGGCCAGGCCTGCTGGTAGTGTAGAAGTGGAATATATATGGAGCTACATCCACACTGGGATCAACTGAATATCTGCTGGTCCTTCATCCATGTGCGCCACAGGTCTCATACTTGTCCAAACGGTGACCTCCTGGAGGTGCGCATCCCTTTAGTCTCTGAAGTCCAGAATCCGCGAGCTCCAAGTCATCACCGGTCCACTTTGACGGTGGTGGAGTTCAGAGACGCGGTGGAACACGCTGCTCGGTTTTGTCGCCGTCCTGTCAATGGGACACGGTGCTTAAACCGGGTCTGGAAGCAGAGATGTGGGGTGGGGGGAGTCAAGCCCCGCCCTCCCTCGGTCGCGCTATGCGCTACGATTGGAGAGCCTTCAAAGGGCGACTGCACCACTGACGGGCATCTGCAGGCAACAATGATCCCCTTTGTGCCGCTTCTGCCCTCCACTGAACATAAAGCTTGTTATGATTCAGTCATTCACGTCTTGCATCGACACGAGATGATTTAGCCTATAATAAAAAGAAGCAAGCTTGATGTTGTTTTTAAGGCGGCAGTGTGCATTGGGATCGTTTACTGAACGTCCCACGGAGGTTTTTTGCGTCATATGGTATATGTCATATTTATAGGCAGAATGAGCTACTGGTTTGAGGGGACAATGAAGGATGTCAGTGTTTTTGGATGATGTGCTGCATGTCGGCCGCAAGAGGGCGTCAAATGATCACAGTACGCGCTCTTGCATTGTTTGTCTCTATTAATCAGATTATTATCATCAGAACAAGACAGGAAATGAACTATAGCTCACGCTGCTGGACTGTCAAACGTGCAGTGAAGCTAGGAATTGTGCCTCAAATGTCTTCAAACGGATATACTGTAGGCCTATGTCGAGGGTGTTGATTTGGCTGCAGCTGCTCCCAAATGACTTGAGTGTGAGTGACCTTGTGTTGTGTGTGTGTGTGTGTGTGTGTGTGTGTGTGTGTGTGTGAACCTGATAGCAATAATTTTACCCCCGATGTCTCTGAAATACATGGAGCTGGTATTCAGGGTGTGGTTGACAGTGTAACAGATGTGACAACTTGTGCTCAGCTCTCACTCATCTCTCACCTCCTGTGTGTGTGTGTGTGTGTGTGTGTGTGTGTGTGTGTGTGTGTGTGTGTTACAGTCTGCCAACCACACCCATCTTAGAGCACACACTAGACCTGGCTCATGAATTTCTTGGGGCCCTTTAGCAATCACTTAACTGGTTTATGGGAATTTTTCTCGGTGATGCTAATGATTTGTTTGTATGTGCAGCTAATTAAGTAAGATTGTATTTTGTAGCACACTTGTAGAAATAACATGTCTGAAGTGATCACATGCTGTAACTATTTCTTTGCGCCCAATGAGGAGCATTGTAGCACCAGGCAGATGGATAAACTGTTGTCCATAAAGAAATAGGGCAGCTTATAATTTCTTCTAAAACTAAAGTTATTAGTTTACGTTTATGTTCATATAAACAAACATGATACGTGTTAAATAGTGTCAGCTTTACAGATGCTGGTAAGTGTAGCCTATACTTTGAACCGAGCTAAGCTAGCCTAGAAGAGCTTAGGCCCTCCGCCTCCAGTCTTTATGCTAAGCTAAGATAAGCTAATCGCTCTGGGATTTAGCTCCATAATGCACAAACATGAGAGCTGTATTATGCCTCTCGTCTAACTCTTGGAAAGAAAGTGAATACATTTCCCCAAACTGTGGAACTATTGCTTTAAATTTAAAGGACAGTACCACTGTTGTTGCATGTGTTGTGTAGCCACTTTATTACAACAAGTTATATTTTACATTACTGCTGACCTTTTTCAATGTGTACGATTTGATTTTTAAACATGTTTTAGACACCACGCAAAATAAGTGTGACAGTAATAAAAGGAGAACATGATGCTAACTAAAACATTTTTATAAAATATATTCAAAAACATAATTAATACTTAAGATCATGTAAGGTATGAAAAATACAAGACGAGAGGTGTGGAAGCCTTTACATAATAAAAGACATTATGCAAAATGAATTTAAACCAGTGGCTTTGTGTGTAAAACATTCAAAAATAAAAAAAAGTGGCTTCACAAAACGTGCAAAAACAGCGGTATTGTCTTTTAAATTTAAAGGAATAGTTTCACAGTTTTGGGAAATGTTTTCACTCTCTTTCATACACTTTGGGGGTATAAGTTTTTGGCTAAAGACCCCCCTCTTGTAAACCAGCATAACGTGGAGAGGGTGGGAGATGTTGTTTTACATGCTAACCAACTTAAACAGCATCCTCTTCTTCGTCACCGCCTCCAGAGAGAGTTCAGCTCAACTTGTTCTCCAATCACTGAGCCGGCCCTCCTAACTGGCTTGTTAAAGGACAATTCCGGCGCAAAAAAAGAACCTAGGGGTTAATAACACATGGGTACCGAGTCGACCGTTCTCTGGGATTTGTTTAATGCTAATCGAATGTGACCAGTTTTAGCGCAAACCGCTAATTAGCTTACAGCGCTAGTCTTCGGGGCAGAGGGTAAAGTAAAAAGAAATCACTATTTCTATACCACTAACAAGCCTCAAAATAGCACCACATTTCCACGGTAGCATAATGAGGGTCCCTACATGTAAACCGAAGCACTGAGAACTTTGTAAGTGTACAGACAGTTTATTAAAAAGATAGTTTATAAAGACAGTACCGTTTACATATACATACGGGCGCCATCTTGGGAAAACAGTCACGACCAGTCGAAAGCCGTGCAACGAGTAACCAGTAGCATAGCTCAAGCACGGCATTCGTTGTTCTTAACCCCAAGGTTCATTTTGCGCGGGATTTCTCTTTTAAGCTTGTTAGCGTCTCTCGCACTCACGCTCTGTCCCCAGCTCACAGCAGCATAGAAGATACCCATAGAAGATAGCCTCCTTTTTCTTATAATAACAACTATTTTGTATATGAAAACAAAAGAAAAAAGTGTCAGGAGCACTTCTGGTATCCTTTTAACCACCGGTCATGGAAGGGAATAAAGTACACAGAAAAGGAGGAAGAATCATAACTAATGAAGTCATTAAAAAAACATTTCATCAGGGTTGGTTACAAAAAATGATAAAAGGCCTTTAATTAACAGGGCAAGACATTAAAGCGCCCATATTATGCTCATTTTCAGGTTCATAACTGTGTTTGAAGGTTGTACCAGAATAGGTTTACATGGTTTAATTTTCAAAAAACACCATATTTTTTGTTGTACTGCACAGCTCTCTCTCACTGCTGCAGATCCTCTTTTCACCTGGTTTCTGTTTTAGCTACAGAGTGAGTCCTCTTTTCATCTTCTTCTTCTGTACTATCTTTGATTGCACTTGCACATGCTCAGTAGCTCAGATGTAGAGCATGTCAGCTAGCTAACTCTAGAGACAGTAAAAGAAAGCCTGTTTCTCCAACTTTGGTCAGTTACAAGGCAGGATTAGCTGGGAGAATTCTAAATTTCTCCTCCGCGCCCTCATTTCTTCTAAATGAGGGCGCACATGTAAGTAGTTCTTTTGTAGATTATGGTGAACTTGTGTGTGTTGTTAGCCTCGTGAGACCGTCCTGATCTCGCGAGCTCCAGTTTTCCACTCGCAGATCAGTCTGGCATCTTGAGGCAGAGAAAATTTGGAGCCATTAGCCAAACAACCGGGCCAATCAGCGTTGGTTTTGAGGTGGGTTAGGTGGTGATAGACCGATGGTTTATCCAATCAGCTAACCAGTATTATCAGCCAGCGGTAGCCCTAATTCTGTTAGCCGCTCGCTAATGCTTTTTTTCTGTTGGATCCTTCTTTTGGAATATGGTCCGGGAATCTGAAATGGTGTCTTTTATTCCTAAATTCTTGTTACACAAATGGCAAATATCCTTTACCGACATGTTGCTTGCATGCTGAGCTTACGAGCTATGCTTTGCCTGCAGCAGCAGGGGCGGGCTTTATGGTTGTATTTTCATACGCCGTGGATCTGATTGGTTGATTTGGCCCGTCTATCACCAACATAGGTGATAGACAGATGGTTCATCCAATCAAATAACCAGTATTCCGCCCCTTCCCAAAAGTTCTCCAACGGAAAGTTCCCAGATGGATATGCCGAGCAAATGCGAAGCAATCCATCTGGCGGAGTCAGGTTAGTGTGTTGTAGCAGTGCTTTGCTATTGAGAACGACGTAGCATGCTAACGCTACGAGCTAACGGTTGTGGTTAGCCAGCTCGTTTCGGACTGTGACGTCACAATCCGGGCC
>NC_041339.1:33194341-33249341 GCF_004354835.1 Perca flavescens
TAAACCTGCTGATTGATATTGCGTATATATGGAAATATAATTCATTTTGAGTTTACCTGGATGTTACCTGTACAGGTCAGTAGCCCTGAGGTGCTGAGCAGAGAAGCCACTGCAGGGCCAAAGCCCCAGTGCATAACCGGCTCCGCATTTAGTTCATTGTGTAAACTCTTATGTCAACAAATATGGTCAAAATCTTGACAGGTATTTGGCATTCAGTTTAAGCGTGTAACAATACACTGTCTTTAATCTTAATCACCACTGCATGAGTCACACTTTTGACTTTTCACAAAAGATCCCAGCAAGCATTAAAGCTTTAATGCGTTACTTTGTTCGTTACATTCAAGCCGTTGCCAAATGAGTTGCTACAAAGCTAATTAAGACTATCAGCTCCACACAACTCTCTCTGGATTTCTCAGTATGGCTATGTTCAGAACATTGGTGTCACAGAAGGCTTGTATCATGTGGATGCAACAGTTTTGTTGTCATTACTTAGAATTCCTCATGGGGGCGACAGAAACTACTCACTACAGCTTTAATTTGGTGATTAGCAGATGAAAATATGTCAAGAACTCTGAGCTAAATTTGGTGAAAACCCAAACTCTTTTGACAGCATTGCTGTGACTGCATTTCGATGTCAAGCACACAAAAAAAAGAAGATATGTAGCCATTGTGTTCCCATACCTTATAGCTATCTTTGAATCATGCCAGACAAGGGGCCACACCCTGAACACCAACAATTATCACCATTACTCATCAGCACCACTTTTGATCCGTTGGCTTAATGACTAAAAACTTTCCCTCAACACTCGCACACATGCCGACACAAGATGCCAAGGGCCTGACAAGATGAGACAACCCCTCAGACAGAGAGAGAGAGGAAAGAAAATACAATTAAATGGCTCTTCCTCTTACAGAGTGTCAAAGTGAAAAGAGATGAACTGTCTGTACATGCAGCGATGTAATCTGAGTCAGCACAGCACTGCTAACATCTGTGTGTGTGTTTGTGTGTGTGTGTGTGTGTGTGTGTGTGTGTGTGTTGGAATATGGGGTTTCATTTGATAGTAGGATTTAATAAAAAGCACTCCTCCCTTGATTCCTGTCGATGGGTGTGGAGCCGGGACCCGCCCAGGAGCTTACCACAGCTTGCCTGTGGGACAGAGTCTAGTTGGACGTGATCGCAGGGCGTTTTTTAATATTTTAACATCAATTTTGAAAGGTTATAACGGCTCAAGGAGCACAGTACAGGTGTACCTGGTTACATTTTGTACTTTGTGATATTGTCCCAAAGCATGCACACAGTATTGAGTGCTCTTCCACCTCTGCCTCCACGTCCACTTTATTTACTGAATATCTTTGCTGTCAGTAACAACCACGTATCTTCAAATTTGGTGATTTTGAACTTTTTAGTTAGACTAAAGGATTAGGTTTTCGTTTAGGTTGGAGGGAATTTTCCTTGTCACAAGGGTGGACATATTTTGGAGATGACTCATGGTTTTCACACCTTATTTTTGAACATACAAAACATACACTTATATACTTGCAACATGAACACCCCGACTCCCTGTCATCACCACCCACCCAAGGAGTTTTAAAGATGAAGAGGTTAAAGTATGCTCACAAAAAAAATATTGTGTAATAGAAATGTGCTTAATTAAATGTTTTCTTATAACTTGTCATCTGTCATCTGGTGGTCATTTTGGTGAAATCTCTGAAATGTAGGGGCAAGATCATGCAGGGCTTTTATAGACAAACAGTCCATTTTTTTAATTCACCACTAAAAGTAACAGTGAGCCCGTGAAGACATGCAAGAACTGGCATCTCTCTTTATTGATTTAATAACCTTGTTGCCACATTTTTAATCAGTGAGATAAAGCTGCCAAACAAAAGAAAGTTCAAGTATTTAGGATGGGAAGATAAGACGGAATTAATGACTTTCTTACATCCAAGACTTAGAGGAAGTGCCTGATCGTGGACAGGATCCAAATTTGGACAACTTCATTTACCTGTTTAATGATTTTTAATGCTAGTGCATTTTAATGCACAATCCTACTCTAAGATTTTTAATGTCCATGCACCACAATATTTTAATTGTCTGACGAGGAGCCGTTTAACCCTTGTGTTTGCTTCCATTCGACCATGTACTTGTCGTCCTGAAAATCAACACTTTTTCTGACGTTTTCGTCTCTTTTATCGACACTTTCCACTCTTTTTTTTTTTACATTTAATGCTTCTTTTCACTACCATGTATAAACACCACTAACACCAACTTATTACATTTACTACATTTTTGGAATTCATGGTCAATAAACCTAAAAAAAGCAGAAATTATGAATTATTTAGACTCATATTAAATAAAGGATAATTACAGAAGTGTATATGTCAAAATTCCGTCTGGTTTTGAAACTTTTTATTTTTATTTTTTTTAAATGCAATGCAACACCCAAAAGTCAATGAAAGTAGAGATCTTATCTTTTGTTGTACTTGTGAAGCACAATGTGTGGAATCAGCCATGTTATGTTTGGGTAATTAAAATTAGGTGGTTAAAAGGAAACCCATATTTCTGATATAGACATTTTGAAAAATGGGTCAAATTTGACCCAAAGACAACACAAAGGTTAAACAAGGGAGCTTCTGCACACACACACACACACACACACACACACACACACACACACACACACACACACACACACACACCGTCACACTCCCTTCCATATGTCAGGCGACCTTCAGAAACCTATTCATGCGTGCAAGCCTTATCCTGTCTCTAGTGATCAGGAATGAAAGGCGAGGGGAGAGGGTGGGGACACTGGGGCTACGCCTCAGATACACACCCTGAAATGATTTAACTCATTTAACCTGAGGATGAAAAAAAGACTCACATACAGTATATGTGCTGAATTCAGGTATTAGTTTTTACAGTTTTTAAAGGCTTTTGTGCAGCAGATTAAACATGCACAGGACTATAACAATCTCAGTCTTCTGTCTTGATTTAGTGCAGTTGACCCACTAAAACATGCTTCAGTAGTCCAATACTTCACTATCACTTTTAAATGACAGCAAAGGTTTCACAGCTGTAAATTAGGACACAAAGTGATGCTTTTGAAAAAGGAAGACCGGCGCCGGAATGCTGCTTAGGTGAAAGGTGTGTATCGTTGGGAGTTTATGTTCAGGCAAAGGCGTGTTCTTGAATTCGCCACGGGGAATAACAAGGGGATAAGGTGGGACCTTTTTTTTTCCCTGAGAAAAATGTCTCAGCTTATTATCTTCATGAATCACTCACAGCGAGCACACGAGAGCTCCGAGACTAAGTCAATAGTAATAAAAGTGAAGAGCTGGATTCATCATCATGTCCCAGAAAGAGATGGGTAAAAACATTCTTCTGCACCCAGGCTTCCAAACCAAGTCCGCAATTATGCGAATGGAAAACAACTGTTTGCAATAAATCCTAAACTGCAAAACAAACTGCACAGCAATATACCCGTCCCTGATTCTCTTCTCCTTCGTACTTTCACTCATGCATGCTCATACCTCTCAATCCCACAGTCTTACACACAATCACACACATGCTACATTCCTCAATGGCTGCTGAGTTTATTAGTGGTGTACTGTAGGGAGACTGTCCTTGAACTGAAGGGTCTTGTTTCAAGCGCTTGGCAAACACATGTTCTTCTTGTTTTTATTTTTTTACTATTATTTTCATTAGTATTGGTGCTTGTGGCCTGTATCAGACCAAAGTCTGATGGAAATACTGGCCTGCAGATGAGCTGCTTCTGTGCCAAGGCATACTTGTCAATTTTAAGACGTGATCGGTCTTGACTCAAAAAATGCAAAAACACAATTTGGTGCATTTCTTCCTTCTGTGTATTGTTAATTCTGTGCAATTTGTGCTGCTGTTTTGGTGTAATACCACAGTGCTTGAAGATTTCTATAGTGAAAAACAAAACTTGGAGATACTGCTGGTACAACAATTTATTAACAACATAAATGTATGTATTTATTGAACCAAGTCATGTGTGTGTGTGATGGGATGCTGCTACATGTTTTGCAGCCCAGTTTGTTATCTATAAAAACGAGCCAGCTGTTCGTGGAGCAAAAATACATAATTTGGTCCCTTGGCCAACAGTCAGGCCATCCATGTGTTTCGTTACTCACGTTGTTGTTGACTTCGGTGTCATTGACTATGGTAACGTTAATGTTGGTAGCTGCAGACTCCTCTTTAACGCTAGCTGTTCCGCTCACATCAACGTTAACGTTAGTTTGAAGCTCATGAATTGTAGGCTACCGGATGTTTCTGGTTGGACTTGGACCTCTGTTGACGTGTCTGGCTCTGGCACACGCCTTCTTTTAGTACCTTTCTGAAGCCAGGCTAACATAATGACTTACAAACTCAACACACTTCTTTTTAGTTTCTAGGTTTTCAGCTGTGAAAACTGCTTTGGTCAGGCCGCAGGCATCAGACAGCTTTTTCGAACTAGCGTCCGTGGAAAAGCAAACTTCTGATAGGGTGGGCCGACTGCTTGTCTTTACGTGATTCGTCAAAATCTGAGGTAAGTCATGTAGTGCCCTCTGGGTAGTGTAGTTTATGTAACGTTAGGGTCATTACCAATCTCTCTGACACTGATGCTTTCTCTGTCAGGGGTAGAGTACGGGCTACATGCGAGAAGTAGCGGTACGCAAGAAAAAGTGCAGGTACGCTTGAGAGTAAAATATAGAAGTGCCGGTACTGTGTACCGGTGAGCCCCGGCCCACTTCGAGCACTGGTGATACATTCCCATAACAATAGTTTGGATCTCATGAGAAGAAGAAAAAAGCTCAAATGAAAACCAGACCGAGAGTCTACAGCCATGCCAGCAGCTCTGTGAGGCTGCACTGTGGCACAGCGTAGCTTGACACTTTGAGCTCATCAGCATGCTAACATGGCTACAAGGATAATGCTAACATGCTGATGTTCAGCAGGTAGAATGTTTACCATGTTCAACAGTGGCGGACTCAGGCTCTCTGAGGGGCAGGGGCGAAAAAATAAATAAAAAGGGCACCAACTGCATGCAGAGGGGCACCAGCACGCAGAAAAGTCTTTTAAGCATGTAATGCACTGCATCACGTTTACTCCAATTCCTGTTCCTAGTTCCCTGCCAATAGCATATGCCTATTTTTGAAAATATTTTTGTATTGCTTTTCGGTGTTGTAGTTTGTAGACGGTCCCTAAGCACTCGTCTTGCTGTCTCACCACCGGAACACAGGAACTAAACAGAGGTATGGTTTAGCACAACTTTTATGCATTTCTTTCACATCTACTGCATCTACTTCGAACATGTTAAGAGGCTAAAAGCACGTTTCAAACTTGCCCCGTTTCAGCCTCCTGGTTGCGAAATCTAGCAGTAGCATAACTCGGTGTAGGCAACACCGATTATTTCCATTTTTCTCGCGACTGACAGTGCTACATGACAACAAACAACATAGCTACGTGTTGAAATCGACCAGAATTCTCCTCATTCTTCTCAGCCAGCTCATTTCAAGCAAGGTCACAGGGCCTGCAGACAAAAAAAAGACTGTAGATGAAGTCATCTTTACCTGATCTCTGTATAAACTCTACAGCTGTTGAAGGATATTAATATTTTAATGATGAACTTGCACCACTAAAAGTAACAACAGTTGACTGGGTTTGTAGATGGAGCATGGATGCAATTGTAACAGTTACTTCCTAGGCATCGCACACTGAAATGACAGCTAATGTTTTTTACTTAGGACTAAGCCAAAAGAAAAACACCAGACACCTTTTGTTCTGAAGTGGCATGCGTGAATGTATGGATGGACTTGAATTGAAGAATAGAATAGAATAGAATATACTTTATTGTCCCCTAGGGGAAATTTGTTATGGACTCAAGAGTGCGTGCATAGTAGTAGCTGCTATTACAGACAATAAATACACATAAAAAAATACAAATAACAGCTAAAAAACATACACATAGGCTACATACACACAGAAATAAAAAATAAAATGCAGAACACCAAGTTATTGCACACTTCTCCGGCCTATCTATTACAAATCGTACAAATCTATTTAAAATTTTTATTTAAAATTTAGATGGAGACTGGTACGAAGGAGTATTTAAAACGGTTCAATTTAGTTTTAGGGATTCGGTACCTTCCGCCAGAAGGCAAGAGCTCGTATTCCGTTTGAAGGATGTGGGACGGGTCCAACAATACTCTCCGCGCCTGCCTAAGTACAGACTGCTCATAGATGGACTGAAGGGAGAGCTTATCAGTCCTCCCCATCACCTTCATAGCAGTCTGTACCAAGCGCTGCAACTTTGATTTGGACTGTGTGGAGAGATTGCCGAACCACGCCATACCTGGTAACACTCTCTATCATTGCCTGATAAAATAAAAATATAATGTTCTGGCTGCCACCAAACACCCTTAGTCTGCGTAAGAAATACAGTCTTTGCTGTAAACGGGAATATACATAATCTACGTGGTCACTCCAGTTTAAGAGGTTATCCAGGTGGATACCCAGATACCTATAAGAAGTGACCTGTTTGATATCCTCCCTATGAATGGACATAAGGGTATGATCCCACACCTAACTAGGGTCAAACACCATCTCTTCAGTTTTTTTAATGTTAATGGTGAGATAGTTCTTGTCACACCACAGAACAAATTTCTTAACCTCCGTAAAGTACAGTGATGGATCTGAGTTCTGGTGAAGCAGACCAAGAATGGCAGTGTCGTCAGAAAATTTTAAAAACAGGTTGCCCGGGAGACTATTAGTACAGTCATTAGTATAAAGGGTGAACAGGACTGGTGAACTTACACACACTGAGGTGCACCCGTACTGATGCATTTTGATTCAGAAAGCGAGTTGTTAATCCTAACATTTTGGGTTCTATCTGTTAAAAAAGAATAAAACCATTTAATAATAGAAGGATTAACATTCATCTGAGTCATTTTCTGTAAGAGCAGATGAGGCCGTAATGTATTAAAAGCAGAACTAAAATCAAAATCAGCTCACACTGATCTGTACAACACTGTGTGCATTTAAGTTAGGAAAAATCTGTATTCCTTGGCATAAGACATACTCATGATGACACTATTTTAGTACATTCACAAAAAAATGAATAACATTTGGCAGATTGAGTTACTCAAGAAAAGTGACTTTGAACACATGTTGCAAAGAACACATCTGTTAATTCGTAAAAACGTAGCTTTGCACAAAAAAATAAATTAGGGCGTAAACAAAATCAGTGTGACATGAATAAAGCATTAATCATTAAATCAGGGTTGGCTTTATTTTTCCATTTATCATATTTAGACAGTCAATACAACCAACATTGCTGTCATTCAAAAACAGCTGTCAAACTTGTTTTTCTCCTGTGAATCCCACCCACTGGCTGGAGGCAAGTGTTTAAGTAGTGTGTGTGTGTGTGTGTGTGTGTGTGTGTGTGAGAGAGAGTTTTTTCTCAGTGGAAGAGAGAGTCAAGACAGAGGATGAGGAATTGGGCGTGCTGTAAACGCTTGAGGCATCACCCTGTCATTGCAACAGTTTACCTTGAAGCTCTTTGGAGCTCTTTACAGCTGTCATTTAAAAAGAAAGTGCCCTATTGCCAAATGCAGATGTTTCAAGGTGTTTCAATATATCAAAATATGTAAGAAATGGCATTCAAATACATACAAATTGTCAATAATGTGGAAAATATTTCTTTCTTTCTTTCATTTTTAATGATCAATGCATTTATTTTAGCTCCACTGGCAAATACAAGTTGTGCTTGTGCATGCAGGGCACACACACACACACACACACACACACACACACACACACACACACACACACACACACACACACACACATGTTCTACTTATCTTGTGAGAACATAATGTATTCTAGGTCATAACCAACCCATCACCATACCTGTCTCACCAGACCCTAACCACATTAACCTCACATCTATCACTTTTTAACAGTTTTTATGTTTTCATGTTCTAGAAAACCTTGAACAATGTCTAATCCTTTCAAAAAATGTCCTGAATTTAAGAAAAACAACAACCTTGAGTTTTTTTTTTTTTTTTCATAGATAAGAAACGTTTCACACTGTTGATGAGACTCGAGGTTTGAAGCAGGCGGGATAACCCAACATTCTTTACTCCTGTTATTCATCTAGGACAATCAGTGCATTTTTATTATTGCTATTAATTATTATTGTTAATCTGAAAGTCAAATTGGTCCCCACAAAGATAGAACTACAAACAGCACTAAACGCGCTCTCTGCCTCCAGCTGAGTTTGATTTAGAGGGGAGTGGCACGGAGAGAGGTTTTTTTGGCTCAGCAGGTTATAGGGAGAGGCATAGAGGTGTGGTCACCAGCCTCCAAAAACGATCCTCCCCTGCCGTCTGGTTGCAGTCTGCACCAGAGAGAGCAAAGGGGGCCGGGGCGGACAGGTGGACACAGAGAGAGAGAGAGAGAGAGAGAGAGAGAGAGAGAGAGAGAGAGAGAGAGACTATACTCTACCTGCCTGCTGAGCTTCCCTGTAGCTTCCACAGAGTCGCTTTGGCTGCCGTTTCCGTGTCAGAATGAGTATGTACGGGTCTCAGAAGGCCCTGTACACGGGCCGCAGGGTCAATTCCAACGGCGACTTGACCGGCGGGGGGAATGTCCAGTACTCCCGGAGCGAGATCCTGCACGGAGCCGGTAACGGGTACGAGCCCTACATGGACGCAGAGTACAACACCTACACCTTCTCAAAGTCATCTGGAGGCGGCATGGGGGGCGGAATGTTACGCGGAAACATGAGCGGCACGGGAGGCGGAATGGTGAGCTCAATGTCGAGCGGTATGGTGAACGCCGCAATGTCGGGCGGCAGAGGAGGCGGAATGATGAGCGGTATGGGAGGCGGAATGATGAGCGGTTCTGGAGGCGGAATGTCGAGCGCAGTGGCAGGCGGAAAGTCCAGCGGAATGATGAGCGGTACGGGAGGCGGAATGATGAGCGGAATGTCGAGCGGAATGGTGAGCGGAATGCCAAGCGGAATGGTGAGCGCCGGAATGTCGGGCGGAAAGGGAGGCGGAACGAGGTATGATTTTAATTTTCTGGTTAATTTTAAAACTATTTAATCTGCTATCCTCTTGCGGCCACCTGTTGACTGTTTCTGTGAACCAAGGCAGCATTTTGTGGCGCAGGACGCACGTCAGCCTGAAAGCTGCTTGCTATTAAATATTAACAATGCAGCCTGTTTTATCCCAGTGTTCATTTCGTCACCGCACACCTTGATTAGACATAATGGCCCTTAAGCCAACAAAGCTCTAGCATTTGCAGCCCAAACACCACATGCAAACAAATGCAGGATAATATTTGCAAGGATCATATAATACAGGGAAATGATCATCTTCTGCAAATCTGCAAAATAACCTAACATTTACATCTGTTTCATTGAGTTTTGGAACAGTTTAAGTTATTGACTCTGTCTGCATGCAAGTTAAAGTAAGGTTGCATACTGTTGTACCTGCATCCGTAGTAGGCTATGTTTGTTAAAGGCGTAACCACTTACCTGATTATTTTATTAAATCATTGATAACACAGTGACAATAAAACGAGGCTGCACTGGAATAGCTGTGTTTTGCACAGCAGCTTCCCTCCCTGGAGAGAGAAGCACTGAGTTTGATTTATAGCTCACACTGAGCTGCTAAGTTCCCTCTGCTGCAACAGCTTAACTTACTTCACTCACTTGTTCCAGAAATGTGTGTCAGTTTCAGACCTTCCACGCTATCACCCACAGGGGAAATACTGTGTGTCACTGTGGTACTTCTGAAATGGGCAGAGAGGTCATCTGGCCGACATGATAACAAGATGTTTGACATGATGAAAGAAAATGTTTAGTTTCTGGGGCCGATCATGTCTTATTCATTTTAAATCATGGAGTTTCTGATATTTATTAGCAGGTATTTATGTGGGCCTTCTGATTAGTAAAGTAGAGTTGTGGCAGTGGATTTTTTTTTCTAAGAAAAAGCCACAAATGAGGATTCAGTAATCACAACTAGACAGATCAACCGATTGGGCTGATATTTCAGTCAGTTGGCTATAAGCTTATGGCAGATACATCATTGTCCTCAGGCAAAAAAGGTTGGATAATTTTTTGGTGCAAAGGACATATATAAGTGTACAGATGTTTCCATCCTATGTCTGTTTTTGTTTTTTTGTCTTTCTGTTTTTGCATGCAGCACCTTTTTTTTTGTTTTGTGGAAGTGTGCGTTGCACAAAACAAGTGTCGGCTGATCAGTTGCAGTACAGAAATGCCAAAAATATGTTGGACTTTGTTTAGAAACGGTAACCTTTTTGATGATAAGATTCTCATCAGATTGTTCATGTCATGCCAATATATTGTTATCAGTTATTATCAACTCTCAAATGTTGAAATCCAGTATCGGCCTCAGAAATCCAGTATGTGCTAAAGCAGAGACACCAACTTAACCTCTGTTTTCAGTGAAACTACTGCATGTGGTGAATGATAATGATGTTTTTATTATTGTGTCATGCATTAACTATTCCCAGCCCGTAATACCTCATAATACACATACAAATGTATATAAAGTTACCAGTTACCAGTTAACATAACTTGACATGACTTACCTTTCAAAATTAGCCTGGAAAAACCCTGACGAACTTCCAGCAAATTTGAGATTTGCTCTGCAGGTCAGTCTGGCCAAAGCCGGTCTACAGAAAGCCTTTCCACTCCCTATTCAGCCCCATTGTATTGAATTTGGTTGCAGTTCCACCAGAGTTCCACTGGGGGTGATTGCGGTTCAGTGCAAAATGAATATAAAACTAAATGTGTGTCTCTTTCGCCTGATTGTTGTTGAGAAACCTCAGATTTGATTGCAGTTTTTGCAAGTTCAACATGGGTTATAGGTCGAAAGTTCAATGAAAGAGTACTTATGTCCTTTCGATTTCTTACAGGTTGAGTCGTTGTTGCCCATCACACTCTTAGCAGTGTGGTCAGTGAAGGACTGATTACGATCAGAGATCCCGCTTGACGGCATCCGAAGCGGAGCCTGAATGTCAGAGTAAATATTTTGGCGTGGTCTTTAAAACATTAGCAAACCTCTTTAACCACCATTATTTATTCCTTTCTGAGGTACATAATAAACATTGTCATTTGAATTTTTATTTGATTTTCACTAATATTAATGCCTTACTACATGACCCTTTGCATAAAAACTCCCCAAATTTTTTTCAGTTACATATAAACTTCATTCTAGATAATTGCTAGGACAAAAAATGACCTCAAAACGAAAGTGTTTCCTCAAAGCCATGCAATGCTGCATGTGATAATCTCGACAGGACATTCATCCGCACTGTGTGGTCTGAGTCAGTGGTTCCCACGGGACAAATCTTCGAGATCAAGAGATGATTTAACAGGATGAGAAAGAAATAAAAACACACGCTCTGCTGCACAAAATGATATGATCTTTTTCTGACTAAAGTCAGCTTTTTGTTGAGAAATACTGGCTGTCAAACATATTCAAATGAATCAATCTGCCAAGAGAAAAGCGAAGCTGTCTTTGGTGAAACTGCTCATAACTCATTACATCACATGGTAAAACAGTCTGGAAGCTCTGGTCTAAACTGTGATATTGTGCCTTATATACAAATAATGCAGCTGAATATTATTACAGTATAGTAATGAGCTTGATGCTGATGAGTTCACTCTGCTGCTCCCTGCAGTGGCTCCGGTGCCATCCGCCAGAGGGCCATGATCCTGCAGGCCCAGTGCCAGGAGTACCTGAAGAAAGCTGAATACGCCCTTCAGTCTGTGAGTCATGCTTTGTTTTGTAGCGCTACTTTTTGGCTCTTTTCCCTGCAGTTGTGCAAATTGTAGCCTGTCTGGGTCAAAGCTCTTTCTGTAGGATTTTATTTCAAAAGAAAAAGCATTGTGTATCGTGTTGCAGCTTTACTTCGGTTGGCAAAAAGATGTAAAAAGAAAGACAGAAATAGTGTTTGGTTGTCAGAATATGTAATAGGAACCAGGCTGATAATGAAACCAAGTTGTTTTTCTCTCTGTTGGATCTGTTTTTAACAGTCACACACACACACACACACACACACACACACACACACACACACACACACACACACACACACACACACACACACACACACACACACACACACACACTTCCACACACACTTCCTCAACTTCCTGCTGAGCAACTTTTCTTCAGAAACTTTTGTCCTGTAAACTCAAATCTGACAAATTCAGTGTTAAGTGAAAGCGCTGCATTTATTATTAAAGAAAAACTAAGACAAGGTGCTTGTCATGTCAAAAAAAGAAAAGAAAAATCCAACAGATAATTAAAGCTGCGAGCAGCGATGGACGGGCCCTCGCGCCTCTGCGCGCGTCGAGTTAACGGCGTACGCCGCTCCTTGCGACCGTTCATTGGCGCGGCACTCAGACGCCGCAAATCATCAACAATGAAAAGGGAACTCCCTGCCGAGTTCAATGACACCTCACACAAGACTCTACCTTAAACGGTTCAAATGTTATGAAAGGGGGCGGGGCCTGAGTAAGTGGGCGTGGTCATATTATAGGGGGCGGCTCAGTATCACATGTAGACCACACATTCTGAGTTCATGTTTGTCATGTAAGGCAGATTTCCTGATGCCAGTGGGGGGTGCTATGACCAAAAGTTGATTTTGGCCTGTAGGTGTCCTCAGGCCTGGACCCTTGTGAATTGTGAGAAATTTCGGGCAGATACTACAACGTACACTCAAGTTACAACAACTTCTTTGTTCATCGCTAAACACTTAAAATGGCCGCTACGCCACGCCCACACCGTCTGACGAAAAGTTTTTCTTTTAATAACTTTTCATCGTTAAGGTGTTGGGATGGTACAGAACAAGTTTGAAGTCCATCGGATGAAATCTCTAGGAGGAGTTTGTTAAAGTATAGCACCTTGACTTTTAGGCCTACTTCCTGTTGCCACTAGGGGGCGCTATGACTTTAAGTAAATATCGGCCTTTATTTGTCCTCAGGGTTGGACTCTTATGAATCCTGAAAAGTTTCGAGGTAATCGGACAACGTACACTCGAGTTACACCCACTTCCTGTTTCGGCGGCGAACCACACAAAATGGCCACCCTGCCACAGCCACGCCCTATGACGAAAAGTTTTTCTTTTAACAACTTTTCATCTGTAACGTCTTAAGATGGCACAGACCGAGTTTGAAGTTGATCGGATGAAATCTCTAGGAGGAGTTTGTTAAAGTACGACATGTGGAAATGGCCAAAATTGCACTAATTTCGAACATTGAATTCAAAATGGCGGACTTCCTGTTGGGTTTAGGGTATGGCTCTAATTAAGTTTGTTGTACATCTTGACATGTTACATGTGTGTACCAAGTTTCGTGAGTCTACGTTAAACGCACTGCAGGGGCTCAATTATTTTACTTTCTAGGGGGCGCTAGCGAGCCATTTTTGTGCACCTATTTCCGAAACCCTTAAAATACGTACATTTTCACCAGACTTGATGCGAGCGCCAAATTTGGTGAGTTTTTGAATATGTTAAGCCCGTCAAAAAGCCAATTCATTTGACGGGAAAAAGGAAAGAAAGAAAGAAAGAAAGAAAGAAAGAAAGAAAGAAAGAAAGAAAGAAACAATAATTCCTTCAATTTCAATAGGGCCTTCGCCGCTGTCGGCGCTCGGGCCCTAAAAATATTAACAAAGGCTTTTGCACCACATTAAGTTTAAATGAGGGGTGGCATATGACCAAAAATAAAAAATAAGTAGGAAAACTGTCAGATCCTTTTGGTTGGTAGACATTAAATCTACTGGATAAAACAGGGCTAAACGTGACGGACATTATTGGTTGTTTCTCATATGTTGAAATTCTCATTCATATGCGAATTTCAACATAGACTGAAACCTTTCGCAGGGAAATGTATGGATGCATATTTTGCTTTCTGCGCAGTGGTTTTGTACACCTCCCTGAATGCATTGTTTATGTCTTGCAGGGCAGTGCCCCAAATGAGGCAGAGCGCTACATGATGAAGGCCAAAGATAGCATTGAGCAGCTGAAGGGCTGCGCGATGGACCTGAGAGATCTCGGACAGCCCAATGACAACGTAGTCAGGACGTAAGGAACACTTCTCCCTTTCTTTTTTTTGTAAAATGATTTACATACAAGTATTGCCAAATGTCCCTTCTCTCTTCCTAATCTGTAGTTTGGAGATGTGTAAAGACCAGCTGAAGGGGGTCCACATGGCCATCCACAGCACCACGCACAGGAGGAGGAGCACCAGAGGGGGCTCAGGAGGCTGGGAGGAGCCGGGAAGGAGCTACCAAGACGCTATGGCCTGGATTGCACAGCAAAAGGTGTGTGCACACACACACACACACACACACACACACACACACACACACACACACACACACACACTAGGGGTGTGAATCTTCACTGGTGTCACGATTCAATTTGATTACGATTATCCTGTCAACGATTCGATATCACGATGCGTCACCTCCTCATTATTGTTACATATTACTACACATGGTTTTCATCAACAAATTCAAGCAGTCAGATATGTATGAACTCCCCTTTTTTTATTATATCTACTCCATTGATTTTTGAGGGATGACCATTGTGATTGTGGATTGTTACTTTAAATTTTAAAAAAGTGGCTAGCCTCCATATTTACTCTTAACTACTTTTACAGTGTTGTGATTCCTTGACGGTATTGGTATTATTTTCAATTTGCAATTAAAAGAAAAGCACAAGAAATGAAAACACAGATATCGCAAAAAACGACAATGTGGATATATAATAATAATAATAATAATAATAATAATAATAATAATAATACATTTTATTTATGGGCGCCTTCCATAGCACTCAAGGACACTTTACAGTTAAAACAAGCAAAAATGCAGTTAAAAAGGCAAATATGATTAAATTAAAATAAACACATTTAAAAGATTGAGATAGAAAATTAAAAGAAAGCAATATATTTATGATTTTGATGGAGAGTGGAGTCATGTGGGGTAGGCCTTTCAGAATAGTTGGGGTTTTGAGGGAGGTTTTAAAGGTGGTTAGAGACTCTATGGTACGGATGGATAGTGGAAGGGAGTTCCAGAGGCGAGGGGCAGAATGGCTGAAGGCTCAGTTCAGTTGTTGGGGTTCTGGTGCTAATACTGGCAGATGAGTTTGGAACCAATTGGAGTTTATGGATGGACTTGTGGGGTAAACCAGAGAGGTGGGAGTTACAATAATCGATACGGGAAGTGACATAAGAGAGTGGATGAGAGTAGCAGTATTATTGGGTGTAAGTGATGGATGAAGGCGGTGTATGGTGCGTTAGTGGAAGTAAGCAGACCGGGTGAGATTATTGATGTGTTTTTCAAAAGAAAGTGTGCTATCGAGGATGACACCGAAGCTCGTGACCTGAGTGGAAGACCTAAGTATATGGTAGCTCAATGCATTTGCAGACACGTTTTAAGTCTTATTTAGGTCATTCACTATAAAAAAAATAAATAAAATAGATTTGTGTCGTGTCACGTCAAGAAAAAGGAATAAACAGTGTTGGTGAACTGACTCACAGAACTCATCATACTGTGCACACAACATAGTTGAGACATGATTGCATTCATCTATTCTGTGTTGTTAGAGACACTGGATTGAGGAAGTTGTAATGCTCATTGCAATTATGTCATGAGAAATTGACAGAAAAACAAGAACACACAAGTGGACACACACGTTTATGGGAACTTCTGCAGTGAAAAAGACATTAAAAGGTTTTGTTTTGTCTTCAATTCTCAAAGCAATTTTCTTTCTGGTAGATTCCAGAGATTTTTTTGGTGAAGAGGCTCCTAATCATAATTTCGCAAAATGAAAAAAAACAAATCCTGAGCCAACTTGTTTCTCTGCCACCACCTGCTGGTTACATACACACATATTTGGAAACCCTTGAAACTCCCTCTCTGGGCTGCAAGATGTGTGTCAGAAGGGTTTTGCTGTCCGCCTCAAAATGAACTAAAAGAAAGTCAAATTAACCCTTGTGTTGTCTTCCCGTCAACCATGAACTTGTTGTCCTACAGGGTCAAAATTGAAAATTAATTTAATTTTTTAATTAATTTTTTTATTATTATTTATTTAAATTTTTTCTTGCTTATTTCAATGGTTTTTAAAAAAAAATTTTTATTTATGGTCAATAAACCTAATTTATGACATTATACATAATTTTTTAGTTAGAAATAGCAGAAATTGTTAATTATTTTAACTAATAGTTCAGATCAGAGGATGTTGAGTGGATAATCACGGACTGGTTAATGTCAACATATAGTCTGGATACTGTTTTAAAACCATGTAAACATTTCTTTTCAAATGCAAAAAAATTGAATAAAACGCCCAAAATTCAATGGAAGTAATCATTAATTTTACCTGCGAAGAACGTTGTATCCATACAACGTACATCCATGCATCCAAGTTTCCAATTTCCATATCCAATATCCAATTTAAGGAAAAGTTTTTAGCTGCATCAGTGTTTTTTATTGTTATTGTTTCTGCTGATCAAATATGATTTACGTGTTTCAGCGTCTGATAGAAACGGGTTCCTGGGCAGACGATCCTGCTGCCATCGAGCAGCAGCTCAGCAGCCACCAGAACTTTCACAGCTCCATCCAGAGGGCCAGTCAGGTGGTGCAAGCCAAAGAAGACCTGGTGGGTTCAGTCTGGCACATTTATCATTACAATGGCAAATATGGTATTGTTGGAAACCGAAGTCCCAGTAACATAAATTTGTGAGAGAGCGCAAATAATGTACCTCCCCCAAAAGCTCAAAAAAAATTGAATACAATTTTTTTAATTTACATCTCAATGAAATAAAATGTTTACAAATTGTAAATCGGTATCTGCATCAAAATGCACACAGTGATGGATAATAACAGGATACATGATTCGACTTTTTTTTCTGGCACTTTTTTATATGAGAAAATAGAGATCTCTGCAGGGTAAATCCAGACAGAGTTTTCTGTTGCACCACTAAAATAACTTTTGAACGTACACATTTCACCAAAACAAATTCCTTGATATGGTGAGGCTATTTTGCAGAGGCACCATGGCTCCGTCCGGCGCTTAGCACCGCCCAAGACGATTGTGATTGGTTTAAAGAAATGCCAATAAATCAGAGCACGTTTTTTTCCTATCCCAGAATGCTGTGTGGACTGGCCAGACCCTCCTCCGCAGTGCTGCGAAGGAAGGTCTGGCTATGCGAGACTAGTCTTTCATTAACAGAAGTTGATTTTCTTGCCACAGATGAGGAAAGGAGACAAGGGAAATATTCACGCTCTGGATCAGGAATGGGACAGTCTACAGGTAAAAGAAATAGCAAAATACTCTGTTGGCTAATCACTACTTGTGTTGTGTATTTACAGCTAAATTGTTGTATCTAAACGTACTCTCGTCTCTCTTGCCAGCAAATGTCGATCGGTCGGATCGAGCAGCTGCAAGAACTCAAGAGCATCATTCAGGACATGTCCAAAGAGATCATGTGGGTCAATGACAGGGAGGAGGAGGAGCTGATGTTCGACTGGGGAGACAAGAATATCGACCAGTACATCCCACAGAAGCAGGAGAGCTACTCGGTCAGTAAAACCATTAAAGGATCAAAGGTTCAGCGAGAACCAGGAGAGAACTGGGTTTATTTTGATGCCTTGATGCAACAGAAATCCATGTTTAATTTCAATTTTTAAGAGCTTCTTTCTAGTCGATTAACATTCTTGGCAATCCTGTGAGTCTAAATTACGCTAATGCCTTTTTTATGGAGTTAATCTGCGTCTCATAAGGGAGCAATCATCTGTGATACATTGGATCTTTGACAGCTGCAGTCAGTCATCCACTTAGAGCAAAGCCACCGATGTTTTCTGTGTGATTACTAAACCTCTTTTTATGTAACAGAAGCTGATGAGTGCCCTGGAGGGCAAAGAGAAGGACCTGAATAAGCTGACAGCCAGAGTAGATACCCTCCTGAAGAACAACCACCCAGCTTCAGACAAGATTGAGGTGTGGACCAATCTCTTCATCATCAGACCATACACAGTGTTTACATGCATTCATATAAGTGGGAGCCTTATTGTTTATTATGCTTATTTATGTCCGTCTATCCCATTCTTGTGAATGCGATATCTCAGGACCCCCTGGAGGGAACCTCTTCACATTTGGCAAAAATGTCCACTTGGACTAAAGGGTGAACTGGTTAGATTTTGGTGGTTAAAAGTTATGGACCAAAAGATCTCACCTCTGTCCCATTCTCATGAACCCGATATAGCTCAGTAACGCCTTGAGGGAATGTCTTTCAAATTTGGCACAAATGTCCACTTAGAAAAATGTCTAATAGGATAATTTGATGAGGTGATGACATTTTATATCCAAAAGGTCAAAGGTCAACTCCACTGTGACATCATATTGTTCTGCAAAAACACTTTTCTGGCCATTATTAAACACCATAACTCAGGGACAGAAGGGGAGATTGTGACCATACTTCACATTTGGTCGGATACTGAATTGGTGACACCAATCTGGGGTGCCCACCTTAAAACACTGATTGCTGATTGTATTGATTTTTTTTCCATGTAAAGCATCCATGTTTTGCCAAAACATACACTTAATATTTTTTATGAAATAGCTTCAAAGTCTTCACTACATATATTATATGAGTCTGGACAGACATGGATGTAAACTGCAACTTGACTGGTTGGCGGAGGCAGACAACCGCAAAGCGGTGATTATAGTTTCCTTATTTTTTTTTGTCTCTGTTTTGTAGGCTTACAAGGACACTCTGCAGACTCAGTGGAGTTGGCTTCTTCAAATCACCAAGTGCATTGACGTTCATCTGAAGGAGAATGCAGCTTATAGCCAGGTAACATGACCAAACATAACACTTAAAAACACTCTAATGAATGGGGATGTACTGATCAGATACTGATATTGGATTTCAGGCTGATAATGACTAGCAAGTAAAGAGACAGATATTTCTCTCAGGTGTTGGTGGCGACCAAAACCGGAGCAAACAGAATAGTCAAAAACACATGATCAGCAAATAATTTCAACATCTATGGTTCGATTTCAGACACTGAGCTTTATTTCAAGTCATACCTCTCTCTCCTTATGTTTCCTATCTCTCTTTGCACTTTCAACTTTGGAATAAAGGCTAAAAATGTGACAAACAAATCTAGCGAGGTCTTTGAGCAGCAGAAATTGCTTGCGATCTTATGCTAACGCACTGATTCGTTTCTTACACGTCCCCCTGTGATTGTGACCTCTACTTTTCTGAACTTGAAAACTTTTTTTTTTTTTTTTTTCAAATTTTATTTTCCTGCGAGCAATCGCTCCCATTGAAATCCATGCTTGATAGTCCACCAAAGATACGCTGCAGGTGTAATTTCAAGCCAACCGTGGGGCGTTCGGACAGCCGGGTAGGAAGTGAAACAGCGAGGCTATCAAGTCAATTCACCAAAAGAACCCCCCAATATCGTGTCCTTTACATGTCCTCCTTTTTTTTTTTTTAAGGACAACGCCAGAAAAGAGAAGGCGATGGAGTTAAAGTGCTTGGAGTGGAATGTAGATACTAGCCAATAAACACGTGATTGTTCAGTAAAGTACTTGTAGAGACAATATAATCTGCGAGTCGGGCAGCAAAACGCTCCCCTTCTTAGACGCTCCCCTATTGAGACGCTCCCGATGTGATATGGTGCGTGGCGGAAGACGGAACAAAACCGGAACGCAGCACAAATGCGCATGGTGGAAATTAGGGGTTAGGCCGGCTGTGCACTGCCTGCGTGCCGTGAGCGTATCAGCTGCGTGGCCTATCCGTTTTTATTTTGGCTCGCATGTCAACAGTTTAGAGCTTGCACGCTGCCTGCGTGACACACCGGAAACGCACGCATGCCAGAAATAGGACCTACGCCTATTTTTAAACATAGTATTTCATTTTATCAATGGGAAACATACACTCTAGGAAGCCCCTATAATGTATTTATATTTCTTTTATTTATCTCAGTTCTTCAAAGAGGCCAATGAGACGTACAGCATTCTGCAGAAGGAACATGAGACGGTCCGTAAGAGATTCACCTGTGACAAGAACACTCCACTGGACAACCTAGTGGAGCTCCTCAGGGGTCTGGAGGTACAAAAGCTTTTTCTTTTTGTAATTCTCATGTAATGTCAGAATGTCTGAGTCTGTAGATGGTCAAAACTCACCGTTTTATAATTTTCTTTTTAATTGCCGTAAACTGTATTGTCCTCTTGTGTTTATTGTGTCTACCTTCTATTTCATTATTTCCACATTGTGTATTTTATTAGTTTAGTTTTTTATATTATCACCTTTTTCTGTTTGAAAAAGCTACAGAAGAGCTACAGTTTGTAATTATTATTTTGTGATCTGCATTATTACTATTGTTTCTGATCTTCTTTTTTTGTTTTATTTTAAAATCTCCAGAGGGAGAAAGAGAAGATTATGGAAAACAAGAGGCAGGTTCAACATCTGGTCAGCAAGTCCAGGAGCATCGTGAGGCTGAAACCCAGAAACCCTGAAGAGAAGAGCGGCAGCCCCACCATGGTCAAAGCCCTGTGTGACTTCAAACAAGACCAGGTCAGTATTCTAAAGGTCCTAATTTGTGCGGTGTGTCCCGCACAAATACCTAGAGACTGGCCTAGAGACTGGCATGGGGTACTTTCCATAAAATCATGTCTCAATGCAAATCAAACTAGCTATTACGCTAACTGACTTTAAAAATAAAAATCTGCCTGCCTCTATGGGAATTTAACATAGGGGTGTACTGACGTTTGTTGCCAGCGGTTCAGACATTAATGGCTGTATGTTGAGTTATGTTGAGGGGACCGCACATTTACACTGTTATACAAGCTGTAAACTTAATACTTTGTATTGTAGCAAAGTGTCATTTCTTCAGTGTTGTCCCATTAAAAGATATAATGAAATATTTACTAAAATGTGAGGGGTGTACTCACTTTTGTGAGATACTGTAGGTATGAACGATTATGACAACAAAATGGCAAACGTACGAGATATACATAACTATTTGTGTTGGAATATTATTTAAACATAACATGTATTTTAAAAGATCTACATACCTACACATTAAAAAATAAACTAACGTTAATAAACGTATACCCTATACCGTGAAAGACAATATAAAGACCGTAATAGACCTCTCTCTGCGCCTTCTGCACCGCTAAACAATTAGCCCTCTAGCAAGCAAGCTAGCTTACTAGCCGGCCGACCAGCCTCTAAATTAGGAAAAATTTAACAACCTAATATTTCATTCACACGCTCTTGTTACATCGTAGGAAAGATGAGTGACAATTTTGTTAGGCTGATTTTCTGTAACCAGTGAAGGATGAAGGCATGTTGGATGGGTGGAATTATGCCACATATACACTAATCTGTAAGGAAATTGTTATACCTTTTAAAATCAATGTGTTTAAAAAAAGAAAATCTGATAGTATTTTTAAAAACGTTCAAAGACTTGTCTTGTTGTGCCAGATTTGATTTTCTTTGTTTATTTACTTATTGATGGAATGTATTTTTATTGGACTCCGCAGAAGGTGATCTGTAAGGGAAATGAGGCAATCCTAAAGGACAACAGTCAACGCAGTAAGTGGAACGTGACCGGGCCGGGAGGACTGGATATGTTGGTGCCCTCTGTGTGCCTGATCGTACCACCTCCAAACCCGCTCAGCATCAGTCTCGCCAACAAGTAAGTCTGCATCATAGACTGTATAATATTAATGGACAAAGCATCCGGTTCGGCGAAGTGCTGCAAATTCCGAAGTGCCTTGAACCTGCATTCTATCTGAATTCTAGCAGGGGGCGACACGTGCGGTTGCAAAAGGAGGTCGGTTTCTGTAGAAGTCTATGAGAAAGTGACCCAAAATTGCGATTAATTGTGCAGCCCTATCTATCGCTGCCACAAGAAAGTTTTAAAACACCAAAGACAAGCACTGAACTGCCCAGGAATTTGTGTAACAGCTGGATATTTGCAAAACAACAGAGTATAGTTGATCTGTCTCGCTCGTCTCTTTTCTTTTTCTCTTTTTCCGTGAAATGAAGCAGCCTTCAAGTGTGGTCGGAAATGCCGAGATCTATAAACGATCTGACGGGAAACGGTATCTGTGAAATATAAAGTCTACTTGTGCTACATTGGGGGGGTTAAAGAACACAACAGAATGTCACTCAAATAGGCCATTTGAGTGACACTCCCACACTGCCGCACAACCCTGCGACAAATTGCTGGATTACTTTTATTGGTCTGAACACAGCCTAAGATGGGAAAATAATTTGCTTTAGCTGCTAAGAAAAAGTCTTTCCTCTATGTTGATTTTGTAGTGGCAGCCCGCCATGGCAAAATTTCTGCCGCCACGGTATCAGAAACAGGGCAGATGCACAATGTAGTCGCAGTTGCCTTTTAAATTATCCTGCCGACATAATGCACATTGCAATTTAACAACGTTCGGACAGACCTGCCCCCACTGCTAAAAAAAATCCTAAAGGAAACACTGAAAATACAAGAAACATTGTTGTTGTGAGGTTTAACTTTTGTCTCTGTGTTATCCAAAGGAACGAGCAGTACTATGAGGCCATCCTGCAAATCTGGAGTCAGCTGTACATCAATGTTAAGAGTCTCATCGCCTGGCAGTACTGCCTCCTGGATATACGAAAAATCAACTCCCTCACCATCAACATGGTACGTGATAGAGAAACTTCTCTCTAACCCTTTCTCTTTAGTGTGCTCTGCCTTCACACCTTTTGGCAGTGGTGGAAGAAGTATTGAGAGCCTTTACTACCATACATACCTCATTGTAAAAATACTCTGTTACAAGTAAAAGTCATGCATTGAAAATGTTACTTAAGTGAAACTATGTAAGTAGTATCATCAGGAAAATGTACTGAAAGTATAAGAAAGTAAAGTAAAAGTTGGTAGTTTAATTTTATAATAAACATTTTTAATTTTATTATTTTATATTTATATGTGCAAAAGTATTAATTTGTAAAGTACAATATTTCACTCTGAAATGTAGCGGAGTAGAAGTAGAAAGGGGCATGAAAAGAAGAGACTCAAGTACCTTAAATTTTGCACTTCAGTACATTACTTACAGTACAGGCCAAAAGTTTGGACACACTTTCTCATTCAATGCGTTTCCTTTTTATTTTCATGACTATTTACATTGTAGATTCTCACTGAAGGCATCAAAACTATGAATGAACACATTTGGAATTATGTATTTAACAAAAAAGTGTGAAATAACTGAAAACATGTCTTATATTTTAGATTCTTCAAAGTAGCCACCCTCTGCTTCTTTATTAATAAGGGAAAACATTCCACTAATTAACCCTGACAAAGCACACCTGTGAAGGTAAAACCATTTCAGGTGACTACCTCATGAAGCTCATTGAGAGAACACCAAGGGTTTGCAGAGTTATCAAGAAAAGCAAAGGGTGGCTACTTTGAAGAATCTAAAATATAAGACATGTTTTCAGTTATTTCACACTTTTTTGTTAAGTACATAATTCCATATGTGTTCATTCATAGTTTTGATACCTTCAGTGAGAATCTACAATGTAAATAGTCATGAAAATAAAAAACACATTGAATGAGAAGGTGTGTCCAAACTTTTGGCCTGTACTGTACTTAGTAAATGTACTTGGTTACACTCCATCACTGCATTTTTTTTGTTATTTTTTTTAACCCTTCTATTGTCTTACCGTCCACTATGAAACTTGTCAAAATAGAAAATGAGCACGGTTTTTGACGTTTTTGTTGCCTTTTTCCAAGTTTTTGATCCATTTTTTTTTTCGACGTATGTGTCGCTTCTTTCAAAGTTTTTGGCACTTTTTTCCCCCCACTACCACCAGTATACTAAGTAAGTGGTATTTCAAAAATATGTGTAAAACTAGTGGTCATAAGTTGGTGTTACCCCAACTTAGGACCACTAGTTTTACACATATTTTTGAAATTTATGGTCAGTAAACAGTCAGCAAAAAAAAAAAAAAAAAAAAAAACTGAAATTATGACAACAAATAGTTAAGATCAGAGGATGCCAAATGGATAATCCCTGGTATATGTCAATGTTTAGTCAGGATATTGGGTTTTGAAACCATTTCAGTCTTTTTTTTTTTTAAATGCTATATCAAATTGTATAAAACACCCAAAATTGAATAAAAATGATCAATTTTACCTGCGAAGAGCGTTGTATGGAACCATCCATGTTATTTTTGGGTAATTTGGTTAAAAGAAACCCATATTTCTGATATAGAAACTTTGAAAGTGGGTCAACAGGAGGGTTAAACATAATGTTTGTGTGTGTTCAGCTGGCCAGCATGCGTCCTGAGGAATACCGCCAACTTATCAAGAGCCTGGAGACTCACTACGAGGAGTTCCGAGTGAACAGCCACGGCTCCCAGATGTTTACCGACGACGACAAGAGAGGCATCGAGAACCAGTTCACCGAAGCCCAGGACCACTATGAGCAAATAGTGGTGCAGCTGCCGACTTACAGTCAGTATTATAAAGAATATATACCTCACACTCATCTGCATGAAAACAAATGTATACTTTGATTTATATACAATGTGCAATTTTATTGTTATCAACAAAAGACAAGAGGATTGTTTTTCTGAGAAAATAATTGATTTTTGGTGGCGAGAACTATAATTTAGTTTTGCATTGTTTATATTACTTTACCAATGAAACAGATGTTTTTGAGGTCAGTGCATTAATAATACAGAAATTCTATTATTTTTGTTAGTTTCTGGTCAGTCAAGACCAATTTGAGTATGTGTTGTTTGCTAGGTTATTATGCATGTATGCAAATGAAATCCATATGCATTTATTTATCACTTATACCCCCCCAATTTCTAACTTCTATATTTCTATCGACAAAATTTTTTTTGAAACTTGAATGTATGCAACGGCATCAAATATTTTAAGGGGGAAATAAACAATGTTTTTGTAAAAAAATAAATAATAATAATCCCTGAAGCTGCAAAAATTTTTTTGATTTCATTACAATTTTAGAAAACCCACTCTTTGTTCTAGACAAAATTTTTCAATTTAGAGTTCCCCAATGTTTTTTACTTTTTCTAATATGAGAGAATCCGTTGCTTTAGTGTTGGAGAATTCAAATCATGTTCTGTTTATACGAGAGTCTTCAGGGCCAAAGAATCATGTTTTCCTCCACCAATTATGACAAAAAAAACATATCTTGTGTCTACCACCCACAGTTACACAACAGGAACATAAAGAAGTGCAGCAGGAATCCGTGCAGCAACACAAAAAGCAGCTGATAGAAGAGGAGGCCAGGAGGCGCAAAGAGGAGGCCAGGAGGCACGAAGAGCAGGCCAGGATGCGCGAAGAGGAGGCCAGGATGCGAGAAGAAGAGGCCAGGAGGCTCAAAGAAGAGGCCGGGAGGCGCGAAGAGGATAGACGAAAAGCGGAGCAGAAAAAGAGGGCAAAAGACAAGGTGGTGATTAAGACATCCTCCCGCAGCTTATCTGAGCTGCACGCGCTCAGACTGAGGCTGGAGGGCGCCGAGGGCTCGCTGAGTCAGCACGTTCACATCTGCCTCGGAGACGACGGGATGCACGACTGTGGCCTCAAGATCTCTCAGTTAGAGGTAGGCACAAACAGAGCTGTAACGACTCCAAATGTTGCTGTACAGTTGATTGTTTCAGAAATAATTGCGATTAACAATAGAATTGTCTCTTTCAGTCAAATTTTAAAAATATTTATTCATGTATGACTTTTTGAAACAAATTAAAGTTTTGAATGAATTCAGGGTCCATCTTTTGGTTATATATCACTGTTATGTGACCCATATAATGTAAGAACACAAATACACAGCATTTAAAGTAAACAATGTCTCTTTATTATCAGAAAAAAAAATGTTTCTTACTGTAATCCCCCCCCCCGTAATTTTTGTTGCTGTGAAAGTGTATAGGGTCAAGTGCCAACAACTAACACTAGAAATAATAACAAAAATACATTACTATATACTACACATTTGTGACCCTCAACAATAGCATTACAAACCATTTTCTTAAAAACCAAAAGTTGCACATTTTTTAATTTATATCGGCATTGTTCCATACTTTTACCCCCACAACAGAAATATATCTTTTAATTTCTTTGTTTGCTTTTTGAAAAGTAAACTTAAAAATACCTCTCAAATGAAAAAATAATAATATTCCAAATACTTATTGATTGGTGTGTGTGTGTGTGTGTGTGTGTGTGTGTGTGTGTGTGTGTGTGTGTGTGTGTGTGTGTGTGTGTGTGTGTGTGTGTGTGTGTGTGTGTGTGTGTGTGTGTGTGTGTGTGTGTGTGTTTCCGTTTCCCTGCAGACGGTTCAGCGTGAAGTCGACTCGATGCGCAAGGAGTACTTGCGTCTGAGGGAGAGTATCTCCAAGGAGCTGGAGGGCATGAGTGATTCAGATAAAGCCCAGTTCCTCCGCAGCGAGATCGGAGTCATCGACCAGAGACTGGCCAGTCTGGAGAGCAGCTCATCAGCTTACCTGCAGCGGTAACTGTTTTATTGTTTTTGATTGTTCAGGAAGTCTCATTGAGATCAAGATCTCAATGAGAGATGCGTTTTTTTGTCTGAAAATGTCTTATCTGTTGTCATGTTTTATGTTTTGTGTGGACCCCAGGAAGAGTAGCTGATGTTCTGTGTCAGCTAATGTTTAGCAAGAAAGATTAAATTTCATATACACAAGATTAGGGCTGCACAATTAATCGCAATTTTATCAAAATCGCAATATGGACTAGTGTAATATCCAAATTGCAGGGGGGGTGGGGGTGCAGTATTTGTTAATGGCGAAACATGTGTCCAACCTAAGTAATCTAAAATGAAGTATTATGGTGCTATAGAGACATCCCGGCTTACAAATATTATCCTACAGACTAAAGAAAAAATCTTTGTTTGGTACAGATCCTCTTCAATCTTTTAAATTTTTTAAATTTTTATATTTTCAATGAAAATGAGTATAATGATACAAAAATTATCATTCCCTCAAATATCGTGAATCGTATCGCAATCGCAATATCATTAACAATAATCGCAGTTAGATACTTTCCTCACATCGTGCAGCCTTACACAAGATTAGGTATGGGCCGATTACCGGTTTCAAGGTATACCGCAGTTTGAAAAAGTCAAGGTTTCAAAACCACTAAAATGTTCTGTCATTATGTAGCTCACCTGGTAGAGCGTGCGCCCATATATAGAGTCACTACTCAACGCAGCAGCCGCGGGTTCGACTCTGCCCTGCCGCCCTTTGCTGCATGTCATTCCCCCTCTCTCTCCCCTTTCATGTCTTAAGCTGTCCTATACAAATAAAGGCCTAAAAAATTATCTTTAATTTTCTGTCATACCGTTCCTAAGGTATAAACTGTCAAGGACAGAAACGACAGTTTAGTAATCCGTCTTCCTGCCAGTGTGCAGTGTGTTTAAAAAATAAAATACATTGTGTTCAATGAAAAAAAAAAAAAAAGTACCCAGACATTTAAAAAAAAATACATTTTAAAGCTGTAATTGCAATACCGTGAAACCGTGATATTTCTGCTGACGGTTATCATACCGTCAGAATCGTTTACCGGCCCATGCCTACACAAGATCCCAACTAAGATGATCACAGATCGAAACAACAAAAAATATCCGAAGTTACTTAGTAACAGCAAATGTAAAGGAAGCTACTACTACACATTGTCTAAATGTATTCCGTCACATTTTCCTGAAATGACTTTTTCCACGTCTCCATCATCTCCTCTCCATCAGGCTGCAGGCTCTAAGAGACATGCTGGAGTGTGTGGCACAAGCTGAAGACATAGTGAAAGTTCACGAGGCGAGGCTGACAGAGAAAGAGACCACCTCTCTGTCGCCCAGTGAAGTGGAGGATTACACTTTGACCCTGAAGGTATTTTAGAAAACATACTACATTTTCAGACATCTCTTGCAACAATTGCTGCAGATTTGCTGTCATTTTACCAGCCGTTTCTTCTGCCCGAACCTAATACCTGGCAAACGGGGACAGAATACCAGTACATGGCTCAGTGTTCACCCATCAGTTTAAATTAGGAAAGCTGGTGTGAGAAAGCTAGAGAGTCCCACTGTGTTGCATTGGGTGTAGTCTCGCATTGCCAGACATATCTCCACAGCGCTGTGGACTATTAATGTGATGTCATTTTTTTAAACTTACAAGACTTACTAGCTGTTTTATTATTTGCCTTTACCCACTTAGTCATTGCATCCACATTATTTGTGATTATTATCAAAAATCTCATTGTGTGATAAATCATTTGTGAAGCACCAATAGTCAACCCTACAATATCGACGCAATATCGACATCGGTGTATTTGGTCAAAACTAGCGTGATATTTGATTTTTTTCCATATCTACTATCTACTGTGGAGTAAGGTCTGGCTACACCACCGATCCAATCTGGGTTAGGAGAAAAAAACGCTCGGGGTTGTTTGCATTTCTTTAAACCTTTTCACAAACCGCTAAGCTCTGAAGGAAAATAGTCTCGGGAAAGAACATTTGCACCCCGCTAAAGAAAACGCCAAATACAACGTTAAATGAAGTTAACTGTTAACACAATACAGTAACATGAGTTATTTAAATTAGCTGGATACATGGTTAAACCTCATTAGCTCTTACTACTGTATCGCCGTGTGTACTTCATCCACAGCAATCCCACCAATCAGTCCCCAATCATCCCAGTTAGATAGTAAACGCCGTAAACATATTTATTTATTACATAATTCCTCGAAAGAACCAAGCAGGCCTGCATTGTTGCACGATCCAAATTCTTTTTAAAACTTGCCATTTTCAGCGGGTAGCTTGCTAGCTCGAAGTTTGTTGTTGTTTCCCACAGCAAAGGGATTTTGCAAATGGCAACACACGGAGAGTGGAAGGTGGGCTTTATCTTGGAATTGAACCAGACTACATTTGGTGTATGCCCCGATATTCTAAAAATATCTTGATAAGCGGTCAGGGGTGATAGATTTGACTGGTGTTTCCCGTTTGTTGTTGATGTGTAGAACATGAAAGCAGAGCTGGACCAGAAGAAGGATGTTCTGGCCTCCATGGAGGAGGCGTTGGCCAAAGCCAGCCACTGGAACGGGCAGGTGGGCGGACCCTTCCACAGGTGTGACATGATGCTGTCCAAATACACCGAGGAGGTGGGCCTGCTCTCTGACCGCTGGAGACGACTCACGGGCCAGATTGACACCAGGTATGTCTCCCTGTCTCTCAAATATCAATTTTATATCAAGGACCCATGTTCAATCCGTGTTTCCCAACAGTTATTTATAACTAGACCTGAGGACCTGAAAGAAGATACAGGCATGGGACAGGGCTCAAGCAGTGTGTCACATCGTTTACTCTGTGGTCACTATTTTAATAATCGATTAATCGTTACGTTACTGGGCATCTATAATAATCAGGGTTTTTAATAAGGGGAACAAGTAATAAATAGGCCTACATTTTGAGGCTGTCAAACTGGTAACGTAGCTACGTTACCGCCGGGTCTCTGGCACCTTCAGTTTCGGTCTCAAGGAGTCGGAGACTGTGTTGGTGGGGGGGGCGGCGGGGGCACTTGAACAGGTGTCTGTCACTCCAGCCGTGACAGCTGTGGTTCTCTGTCTTGTCGTGCTGCTGATGCTCAGGGTGCTGATGTGGTTCTAATTGTTCATCTGAAATAGCAAGGCTGGATGCTGAACTCTTCTTCGCTAGCATTGACGCCATTAGCGTCGGGTTCGACTTTTGAAAAAAGTGGAGATGGTTGTAATATTTCTCCTAATTAAATCCTCTCTGCTTTTAGCTTTCCGTTTTGTGGCTCCACTGCTCCACCGTTTTCTATCCATGTTTTTTGTTTTGTCGATGTCCTCTAGCTACTCTCTTTCTTTCACACTATCCTCTACCGCTTGTCTTTCCGCTATTTCTTTCCGCGGTAACTAACCCCCGTGAATTAATTTTATTTTAATTAATTTTAAAATAAAAAGAAAAGAAAAAAAAGCATGTGACCACACAGTTAGTGGGGTCTTGGGGGCCCCCTAGAGGTCAGAGAATCCCGGGCACCCAATCGGCCCGGTGGTAAATCCGGCCTTGGCGCCAGTGTTTGTGTGTGTGTGTGCGTGTCGGCCCGTCCCCGCATTCAGCGGCTGGCTAGTGTTAATTTGGGACCCTGCACACACTGAAAAATACGTTGATTACAGCTTTAGAATTTCGATGTCGATACATTTTCGATTAATTGTCCAGCCCTGGCCCCGAGTACACCAATTTTAAGGTTGAACCTGTACAACCTCTGGACATTGCGGGAAGATTAATCTTTAATCTATAATGAAACTAACCATTTATTACCGCCCTCGACACAGAATGTTTTTACCCCAGTTTTGTTTAAACAGGAGCTCTATACTTTGAATTTCTTGTGTTTCTTCCTCAGAGTCCAGGATTTGCAGTTGTATCATCCTCAGCTGCAGACCTACAAGCAGACCAGCAGCTCCCTTATTGGCTGGATTGACGCCACGCGCAAAAAACAAGACATCCTGCAGACCACCAAGATAGAGAGCATCCAAGCGCTGACAGACCATATTAACAAACAGAAGGTCTCCTGCTCAGCCTTTCATTGCTATTGATTAACTTTCTCGCTGTGTTGAGTTACCATGTGCAAGTCGTCTGACACCTTTCATATTATTGTGTTCTCAAGGCCCTGAACTCGGAAATCAAATTGAGGAGGGAGACGGTAGAGAGTGTGCTGAAGGACAACGAGGCCTGTGTGAATTCTATCAAGGTAAGCAGGCCTGCAGATAACAGACCTCAAACTCATAAGCATAATTTGTTTTATTGACTAACCGTATGCTTGTTTTACAGGACTATGAAACGGACCTGGCCTCTTACACCTCTGGTTTAGAGACGTTGCTCAACATCCCCATCAAAAGGACGATGCTGAAGTCGCCGTCGACGGATCTTAATCTGGAAGTAAAGAAAATTAGAAACATTTTCTCTTATTTAAAACCCGGAAGCATCTTTTGGCACATGGTGACTAGGGCTGTCCTGATGACCTTTTTCTGTGCCTAGATACTTTGGAGCGAATCAACAGGGAATATCCAAATGTAGGGGGGGTGGGGCTGTTCACTTAGGGCACATGCAGACCACCAAAAGTGATCGGCACATACGGTGGGAGTGTCACTTAAATGGCTCATTTGTGTGATGTCCTGTTGTGTTCTTAAGCCCTCCAATGTCGCACAAGTAGACTTTATATTTCACAATTGTTGTTTTCCGTCAGATCGTTTATAGATCTATACCTTTCTGACCGCATTTGAAGGCAGCTTCATTTCACGGAGAAGGAGAGAATGAAAAGAGACGGAGCGACTGTGCTTGTCATTTGTAACACAAACTCCCGGGCAGCTCAGCGCAGCGCAAAACCCAACGCAAGTTTCTTTGCTAGTTTAAGACCGACGCAGTTGTCAATTTCACGTCCAGCGCCCGCGTCGTTTAAATAGGAAATGCACCTGCGCCCATCTTTGGGCCCATGGGCATGCTGGTCTTACAGGGAGGTGTGTTCAGGTGAATTCTTGGCATATTGCTATGTTGAGTCAGCGGTAACTGATCGCGCAATTGACCTGGTCTAAAGTCAATAGCGCAGCATTTCATTGTTATTTTAACAGCAAATTAGTAAAATGCGCCTAGGCTCGCGCACAGCGCGCGCACACTATGCTTGTTACACACACAGGGAAGCGCAGCAGCACACACACATGCGAAAGATTACAAATAAAAATATTACGGTGCAAATCCTCCATCATAATAGCAATGCGCCAAGGTCCAAACGCGCCTGGCTGGTTTATTGCATGTTACGCCCAAAACACACCTGAATATATGAAGATACTAAGTATAACCTTTTTGAACCATGCGCCTAGCGCACTGAGCCTTTTTTCCGCCTTCAAACTAGCAAAAGTGGATTTGGACACGCCCTAAACGCACCTGCGCCAGGCGCTTCATGCCTTGCGTTTAGATCGTTAAAATAGGGCCCATAGGGTTTTAAAACCTTGTCGTGGCAGCAATAGAGACAGTGATGTTTCCTATTTCCTGTACAGGACTCTCACACCGCCTCAAAGCAGACCGACAAGTCTGATTGCCGGTTACATGATTGGACACCCCAGCGTGACGTGGGTTTCGTTTCTCGTAAAGTTTAATCTGTCTCAACTTTATTACAGTATTGAAGGAAAAACAAAATGAATATTGGAATACTAAAATTAAAAATCAAATACCTATCCAGTGATCGAATATCCGAATAGTCGAATATCCAGATCCAGCCCTAAGGGTGACCCACTTGTGTCTGACAATGTTTTTCCCTTTTAGTCTTGTATGTTAAATGAAACAATCAATGACATTTATATGAATCACTGAAGTAAAGTGACGTATGTCGAAATTAATCCTTGCGTTTGCCTTGTCTTTTTTCTCAGGCTACACAAATGCAGACCCGTTACATGGAGCTGCTCGCCCATTCTGGCGACTACTACAAATTCTTGGGAGAGCTGCAAAAAAACATGGAGGAGCTCAAGGTACTAATGTTGTTTTTTTTTGTAGTTCTTTCAATATTTGTGCTTGCTTTATACATTTTTTTAAATCACATTTCTGATTTTTATTTTTGCTGTCTGAATTTTGTTTGTGTTTAGCTTTTATCATCCTGCTCAGGGACATGGGACAACTACCAATGGCTACATTTGTCACATATACATGATAATGATGTCAATTAATGTTCATTGTCACCAACGGTTAAGTTAAATTAACCTAAAATATATGAAGTTAGTTTTAAGTTGAGTTTAATTGAGTTATTCTGAGTTGTGTTAAGGTAACATCTTTTAGTGTTGGAAATTCAACCTATTTTAATAAACTTAATATTAAAACTGCACTAATGAACATGGAAATCACAGAGAACATAGAGAATTTTTACTTGATTCAATAGTTCTTCCCAGCTCTAGAGCCCACTTCAGTATTGTAGTAACTTGGTCAATAATAAGGACCACAACGAAGGTTGTACCGAGTGGTAACTTTAATACCGAATGTGGACAGGCAAGAAACGGCAGTCTTATAGAGCCCAGAACTAGCACTCTCTTCTAGCAAGTAAACATGGCTTAACACACAGTAGCTGAGGGAGTAGTAAAACTAGTGCCACATAATTACGAGAGCTCCACCTAGTGGCATGAAAGATCTCTAACAGTGTAAGCATTACAACAAGTATCATTTATTTTTCAGTGATATGGTTTTTAGGGGCGTACAAAAAAATCCATTCGCATTCGAATCACGATTCAAGCTCTACCAATTCCAAATCGATTCATAGAATTCCAAAAATCAATTCATAGAATTTAATTTTTTTTTTTTATTGTATGTCTACTGCAATCACATGGGAAAAGTAACCACATTCACATACTTTGAATCGTTTTTTTTAATCTAGAATCGTTTTTGAATCGAAAGTTGATTTGAATCGAATCTTGAGCCTGAAAATTGATATTGAATTGTGACATTTTCTGAATCGTGCACCCCTATTGGTTTTACAACCCACAACCTTACTGCGAGACTAGTGTTGTGTTTACAGCTTGTTGCGCTGCCTCCAATTGGCCAAAAAAAAAAAAATAATAATGCAGGTTTAAGGAAACTATGAATATTCATTTAGATGTTTGGTGATTCCATGAATCACACATTTGAATCAACCATCCAAGTACACTGTGGTGAAATGTTTTTATCACAAGTACATTGATATGTAGTTCTTAAAACTACCTCTGCATTCATCTTTGCTGTGTCTTGCTTTCAGATTCGTAACACCAGGATTGACCTGTTAGAGGAAGAACTTCGCCTGCTGAGGGAGAACATGCAAGACCGCAACGCCAAGAACAAATCTCTGGAGGAAGCCGTTTCCCGTTACCAGCTGGAGTTGTCCAGCGTGCAGAATGAGATGCTGTCGATACAGGAAGTGAAGCAAAGCACTGCAATGCAGTGCAATGCCACCAAGGACAGCCTGGACACCACTAAGAGCCAGCTGGTGGACCTCAGCGATGAGGTGACACGTCTCACCTACTTGCTCGAGGAAGAAAAGAGGAAGAGGAGGCTGGCAGAGGAGCGCTACACCACGCAGCAGGAGGAGTACGAGTCGGTGCTGAGGAAGAGGCAGAAGGAGCTGGAGACGATCAGCTGGTCCAAGGTGGAGGTGGAGAAGAGTGAGCTAAATAAGGAGCACGAGATCCAACAGCTGCGGCGGCAGCTGGCTGAGGATGGAGAGAGGATCAAGGACCTACAGAAGGAGATGTCAAAGGTAAGGAGCCTATGCAGTACAGAGATCAATAACTTTAAGCTCAGCTACGAGTCCCAGATCCACATCGGCCGCACAGACATCCAGATGCTGGAAGCCCAGAGGAAGCAGGACGCAGCTGACTTTCAGCTGCAGTATGACAGGATGGAGGCAGAGAGGAGGAATCTGGAGGAGGAGCTCAGGAGGCTCAGAATGTCAATGAGCCAGGCTGAGGAACACAGGAAGAGGGCAGAAGAAGAGGCTCACAGTCAGCGCGCTGTCATCACCGAGGAAGGGCGCAGGAGGAGAGAAGTGGAGAGTCAGGTGGAGGTGCTGATGAGGCAGAGAGTCGAGGAGAGCAGCCAGTATGCGGAGCAGCTGGCTGAAGTCATGAAGAGTCTGCAGGAGAAGAGCGAGGAGCTGACCTACATTACACACAGCCTGGAGGAGGAGACCCGCAGAAGGAGAACTATAGAAGAAGGGCAGGGTGTGCTCGAGCAGACTTTGGCCCAGCTGCAGGTGAAGCTAACAAGTTCGTCAATGGCTGCGAGCCAGCTGGGAGAGCGCGAGGAGGAGCTTCTGAAGATGTGTTCGGAGCTGGAGAGGGAGAGCCGGGAGCGAAGCAGAGTGGAAGAGAACATGAGCAGGTTGCAGGGACGCATGAAGGACCTTCAGGCTGTGAGAGATGGGCTGGAGAGCCAAGTGGAGAATCTGAGGAAGGCTAACCAAGAGGAGGTGTCCAGAAGGAGGCAGGTAGAAACAGAGCTGGAAAACACCACCGTGGCCATGACAGAGTACACCAACACCATTACCGCTCTACGCCAGAGCCAAGAACATGCCAGCACGTCCGAAAAGAGAGGTGAAGAAGAGCGTCTAAGGTTGCAGGAGGAGCTCGAGAGAATCTTGAGACAAAACAAGACCTCTGCAGAGCGCGTGGCACAGCTGAGCGTCGAGCTGAAGGCCCTGCAGCAACAACTCCTCCAGGAGCAGGCCAGAGGCAAAGAGGCAAACCTCAGGAATGAGGGCCTTTACAGAACTATAGAGGAGAAGAGTAAGACACTGAATGAGAACTCTGTTGAGCTTCAAAGGCTAAAGGAGATGACAGAAACCCAGACCAAAGAGAAACTGAGGCTGGAGGAGGAACTAAGGGCAACGCGACATGCTAAAGATGAAATCCTGAGATCCAAACAGGGAAGTGATGATGAGCTCTCTTCCCAGATTACTGCCTTGGAGCTGCAGCTGCAGGCCAGTCAGCGAAGCAATGCAGATTATCGCAACCTGGCCTCAGAGCTCTCCTCAGAGAGGGAGAAACTCAAGCTGGAGACTGAAGAAATACAAAAGCAGGCCACCGAGGTACATGGAAGTTTGGCACTTAGTCCTGGACTGCTCTCATCTTTCCAAATCAGAATCCTTATTTGGATCAATCAAGTAGCTATTAGTGTCTGTAGCCAAACTTTTGCTTGCATGCTGGAATACCGCTAGATCCTCTGTAGATGCCTCCCACTTGGTAACTTTTGATTTGAACACATATGTCTGTATGTGTTTGAATAAACTTGCATGTTAATCACTTGCATGCAAGCATAATCTGTGCTGTCTCCCTGCCCACACTGTGCAAAGACGTGCAGTCTGCATGCTTTTTTGCCTTTCTTTCTTTTGCCAAGAGAGATGAACACTGTCAATGACCTCATTACTCCTGGTCCTTTGTTCTAACACAGTTTGATTGTTGTTTATCATATTATTGTAGCACCTTGATGGTCTTTAAGACGCATTTTGGAAACTTGTCAAAACAGCACTGGTAAACATTCAAACTATCTAAATTATTTTGACAGTATTTGAGGCACCTCCTCTTGCAATTTTAGACGAGTCAATCAAGCTTGGCCCCCATCTATTGGCATTATCTATTTGTGCTGTTTTGCAAATTTACAGAATGTACAGTAGACAGTAACTCTTCCAATCTGTACAAAGTGATAGTCAAATTATTTGGTGTGCTTATTTTGTTGTTGTAGTTGCTATTAACAATCTAGTGTTGATATAGTTTGTCTTCAGGATTGGGAAGGTTGATTTCACAATAAAATGTTTTTTTTCTACTAGATATTTTTCTTTAAAAATTGACTACTGTAATGTAATGCCATTACCTACATACCTTTTCTTCCCAGTCTTGTAAGAAATTCTTTGTAAGCCTTGTTTTCATGTTTTTCTAAAGGGAGTTTTCATAATATATTGCTAACTTAACAAAGCAAATTGTATTTCTGCAGTATGCACACAGAGATTGTGCCATTTTTGGGTTTAGTCAATTTTGTCACATTTTAAATGATGCAGATGCAGGACAAAAATACACAAGGTACAGCCTGAACAGAAACATTCAATTTGCGACATCACTTCTATTGCTTTTAATTAAAATGTGAGCCAAAATGTTGGACCTCCCTTAAGTATTCTGCTGCTTGGAAAAAAAAAAACAATAGAGCAAGTATGTTTGCTGTCCTGTTTGATAGTATTAAAGTTTTCCATTTTTGGTTTACTACTGTAGTACCAGTACAAATTTAGGTGCAGTTAATTTTGATAGTAGCTTGATCATTTCTGATTTCATTTTTATTTAGATCCAAAACTTTTATATCCCAGTGTCATTGATTGTACGATTGTATACCGTGATATAAAATGGAGAAAAGAAATGTAGGGTTCTTCATATACGGTAAATTTATCAATATATATATCCGAGTTGACTAACCTTTTGTCTCTCTGCTTTTCCCCTCTATTTTTCTGCAGACATCGGCCATGATGCAGTCCATTCAGTCCCAGTACAGTGAGATTGTGATGGAGAGAGATGCTCTTTTGCTAAAATTGCAATTGTCAGAAAAGGACAAAGATCGTTACATAAGGTTAGAGGAGGAACTTAGTCGCATTAAATTGTCCCAAGAGTCTGAGCTTCGCAATAAGCAACGTCTACAGGAGGAGATTGAGAGGATGAAGAGGGATTTAGGTTACTGGAAAGACCAGTATGAAAGTAAGGAGGGCCTGATCAGGCAATATGACACAGACAAGGAACGTCTGGAGAGGGAAAAGAACTCTTTGAAAAGTGAGATGGAAAGGCTGATGAGGGAACTCCGGGAGCTTGATGAGTCATATAAAAGTAGACTGTCAACCATGCAGAAAGAACTGCAAGAGGTGGCCATTGTCAAAAGAACCATGGAAACTGAGCTGACGAGAACTAGAGAGCCCCCAACCTTGGATGCCTCCACTTTGGTTTTTGATGGAGTCCGTAAGCCAGTCACAGCAAATCAGCTACTTGACTGTGGTGTTTTGGACAAACCAACATTCAGCCAGCTTGTGAAGGGGCAGAAGACTGTCCCTGAAGTGTCTGTCGACAAAAAAATCAGTCTCAAAGGGACAGGCCCAATTGCTGGGGTAGTAATTGAAGGCCCGAAAGGTTCAGGGTCTATTACTGCACCCCAATGCAAAATGACTTTCACCGAAGCCAAGAAAGAGAATCTTCTGCCATCAGATAGTGTTGACCTGCTACTAGATGCTCAGGCTGCCACAGGCCACATAATTGACCCCAGGACTAATCAGAAGTTGACAGTTGAAGAGGCATGCAATCAAGGTGTGGTTGATGAAGAAGACAGAGAAAGGTTGCTAGCAGCAGAAGCTGCAGCGGTAGGATATGGTGGTCCTGGTACAAGCAAACCCCTTTCAGTATTTCAGGCCATGAAGAAAGGACTGATTGACAAGAACACAACACTGCGTTTGCTACAAGCCCAGGAGTCTGTGGGGGGAATCCTAGATCCCGTACTCAGTGTGTTCCTTCCCAAAGATACAGCCATTGAGCGTAATCTAATTAATGATGACATATATCGTGCTCTGAATCAGAGGCCTGAGCTCTACCTGGACCCAGAGAGTGAGGATGGTGTGACCTATATGTCAATGAAGAGGAGATGTAAGGTAGAGCCACACACAGGCCTTCTGCTTCTTCCTATCCCTGAGAAGGTACACCACTCCAAACTCATATTTGATGGTGTTCGAAAACCTGTCACAGCCAAGCAGCTGCTTGATTGTGGTGTCCTGGACAGACCAACATTTAAAGCTCTAGAAAATGGGAAAATAAATGTCCCAGAGGTGTCTGTAGACAAAAATGTAAATCTGAAGGGGACTGGGCCTATTGCTGGGGTTGTAGCTGGGAGTCAAGGAAAAATGTCTTTGTCAGAAGCCAAGAAACAGCTGCTCCTGCCTGAAGATAGTGCAGATTTGCTACTGGAAGCCCAAGCTGCAACAGGTCACATCATTGACCCCAGAACCAATCAGAAGATGACCGTTGAGGTGGCATGTGCCAGAGGGTTGGTGGACCCTAAGGATAGAGACAGATTATTGACAGCTGAAGCTGCTGCTGTGGGATACAAGGATTCTAGTGCAGCCAAGCCTCTCTCAGTGTTTGAGGCCATGAAGAAGGGATTAATTGACAGGAAGACTGGCCTACGCCTGCTGCAGGCCCAGGAGTCTGTGGGAGGCATTCTAGATCCCAATCTCAGTGTGTTCCTCCCCAAAGATACAGCTATAAAGCTCAACCTTTTGGATGAAAACCTCCGTCAAGCTCTAAACCAGAGTCCTGAGTGTTACCGTGACCCAGAAACTGAGCGTGATGCCAGCTATGGAGCATTAAAGAAAAGATGCAAGACAGAGCCTCACACAGGGCTATTACTTTTGCCAATCACTGAGAAGCTAGATCCTTCCAAACTGATCTTTGATGGTGTTCGTAAGCCAGTAACGGCACAACAGTTGCTTGATTGTGGGGTGCTGGACAAACCCACACTTAACCAACTAATGAAGGGAGAGAAAACTATTCCACAGGTGTCTGTGGATAAGAAGATCTTTTTAAAGGGGACAGGATCAATTGCTGGTGTGGCAGCTGGACCCTTAGGGAAAATGTCTTTATCAGAGGCCAAGAAACAGATGCTCATGCCCCCAGATAGTGCTGATTTGCTACTGGATGCACAGGCTGCCACAGGACACATCATTGACCCCACAACCAATCAGAAGCTGACAGTAGAGGAAGCATGTGCCAGAAGAGTGGTGGATATTAGAGATCGAGATAGACTCTTGGCAGCAGAAGCTGCTGCTGTGGGCTACCGGGATCCTAGCACAGCTGAACCTCTTTCGGTGTTTGAGGCCATGAAGAAGGGATTAATTGACAGGAAGACTGGACTACGTATGCTGCAGGCCCAGGAATCTGCTGGTGGCATTCTAGATCCCAATCTCAGTGTGTTCCTCCCCAAAGACACAGCTATAAAGCGTAACCTTTTGGATAATGACCTCTGTCATGCTCTAAACCAGAGTCCTGAGTGTTACATTGACCCAGACACTGAGCGTAATGCCAGCTATGGGACTCTAAAGAATAGAAGCAAAACAGAGTCTCACACAGGCTTGATGCTTTTGCCAATTACTGAGAGGAAAGACCCTTCCAAACTGATGTTTGATGGAATCCGCAAGCCAGTCTCAGCACAGCAGTTGTTTGAATGCGAAGTCCTTGACAAACCTACACTTGACCAACTAGTGAAAGGGGTCAAAACTGTCCCTGCAGTGTCTATGGAAAAGATAGTCTACCTTAAGGGGACTGGACCAATTGCTGGGGTGGTAACTGGACGTGATGGAAAAATGTCTTTCTCAGAAGCCAAGAGACAGATGTTCCTGACCCTAGATAGTGCAGATTTGCTTCTAGAAGCCCAGGCTGCCACTGGCCACATCATTGACCCTAAAACCAATCAGAAGCTGACAGTAGCGGAGGCATGTGCCAGAGGAGTGGTGGATATTAAGGATCGAGACAGATTATTGGTAGCAGAGGCTGCTGCTGTGGGCTTCAAAGATCCTAGTGCAGCCAAGCTTCTCTCAGTGTTTGAGGCCATGAAGAAGGGCTTAATTGACAGGAAGACTGGGCTACGCCTGCTGCAGGCCCAGGAGTCAGTGGGAGGTATTATAGATCCCAATCTCAGTGTGTTCCTCCCCAAAGATACAGCTATAAAACGTAACCTTTTGGATGAGGACATCTGTCACGCTCTAAACCAGAGTCCAGAGTGTTACCTTGACCCAGACACTGAGCAGGATGCCAGCTATGGGACTTTGAAGGAAAGATGCAAGACAGAACCGCAAGCAACCCTACAACTTTTGCCAGTCTCTGAGAAGTTTGACCCCTCCAAACTACTCTTTGATGGTGTCCGTAAGACCGTCACTGCACAACAGTTGCTTGATTGTGGGGTCCTGGACAAATGGACATTTAAACAACTGATGAAGGGGGATAAAACTGTCCCAGAGGTTTCTGTGGATAAGAAGGTCTTTCTGAAGGGGACGGGGTCAATTGCTGGTGTTGCAGCTGGACCTTTAGGGAAAATGTCTTTTACAGAAGCCAAGAAACAGAAAATGATGTCCTCTGACTGTGCTGACATGCTACTGATTGCTCAGGCAGCCACCGGCAACATCATTGACCCCAAAACAAATCAGAAACTGACTGTAAAGGAAGCATGTGCCAAAGGAGTAGTGGATAAGGAGGATGAATCAAAGTTGTTTGCAGCGGAAGCTGCTGCTATAGGTTACAGAGACCCAAATACTGGCAAGCTCCTCTCAGCAGGCCAAGCCATGAAGAAGGGATTAATTGACAAGGACACAGCTCTACGTATACTTCAGGCTCAAGAGTCTGTAGGGGGTATTTTGGACCCTGCCCTCAGTGTGTTCCTAGCCAAAGACATTGCTCTGGATAGGGATCTCATAGATCAGGACCTATCCCAAGCCCTGAATCGGTATCCTGAGTGTTATATAGACCCAGACACCAAACTAGCATCCACCTATGTATCTCTGAAGAAAAAATGCAAAGCAGATCCAAGCACAGGTCTTTTGCTTCTCCCTGAACCTAAAAAGCCATTAACTGTGCAGGGGCTCAGGGGCCAGGTGTCGGTCATAGATCTAGTGGATGCAAATCTATTAGACCAGTCGGATATGGACAACCTGAGGGAGGGCAGATTGACAAGCCAGGACATTGAAGACCGTCTGCGCTCCTACCTGAGAGGTTCCACCTGCATTGCAGGAGTTTATGATGAGGACAGTGCTAAGGTGATGTCCATCTATCAGGCCATGAAAAATGGACTGTTGCGACCTGGGACCACTCTGGAACTGCTTGAGGCCCAGGCTGCCTCAGGTTTTATAGTTGATCCTATCAACAACCAATACCTGACTGTTAGTGATGCCTCCAATAAAAGACTGTTTGGGCCAGAGTTTAAGGACAGCCTGCTATCAGCAGAGAGGGCTGTGACTGGTTACAAACTGCCTGGTACAGACAAGATTATCTCCCACTTTGAGGCCATAGAGAGAGGTCTAGTGGAGAAAGGTCATGGCATGCGTCTACTAGAGGCCCAGATTGCCAGCGGTGGTATCATTGATCCTGAACACAGCCATCGTATTGATGTGAATGTAGCCTACAAGAGAGGTTACTTTGACAAAAAAATGAACAACATTCTGACTGATGAGAATGTTAATACCAAGGGTTTCTTTGACCCCAACACAGAGGAAAACCTAACTTATCTGGAGCTTAAGAAACGCTGTATTACAGATAAGAAGACCGGCCTCATCCTTTTGCTTATCATGGACAAGAAAAAGCTGGAGTCGACTCTGAAGAACACTATGAGAAAGAGGAGAGTGGTAATTGTGGACCCAGAAACTAATAAAGAGATGACCGTACGTGAAGCATATGACAAAGGGTTTATTGACTACGAAACCTTCGTGGAGCTGTCCGGGCAGGAGTGTGAGTGGGAAGAGATCACTATCACTGCTCCAGATGGTTCCACACAGTTTCTTATCATTGACAGGAAGACTGGAAGACAGTTTGATATTACTGAGCTGCTTGAAACGCAAGTAATTAATCAATCGGATCTAGATAAATACCAATCGCGTACCATCACCCTTAATCAATTTGCAGATATCATCAGAAACAAGACCAAACCTGGATCATCCTCATCATCATTATCGTCATCAACTTCCAAATCATCAGCAGCCGCAGGTACATCTTCAGTGATATCATCATCATTAACTTCAAGAACATCAGCATCCCCGGCTACATCTTCAATGACATCAACAACTTTAAGAACATCCGCAGCCTCAGTTCCAGCGTCAGTGACATCCTCATCGTCATCATCAGTCCTGTCAAGACCCTTATCACCTACTCTCGCCAAGATGACCACAACAAGAACTACCACTGTCACAGAGCGAAGTGCCACAACCAGCAGTTTAGCTCAAGACTCAACTGACTCCCTTAGGAATATATCCAGCGTATCTATCAACCTGGCCTCTACTGTTGAAGCAGTGGGGGAACAGGAACCCGTGGGTGCCATCTTTGACACGGACACTTTGGAGAAGATAACCATCACAGAGGCTTTGAATCGAGGTCTGGTGGATTCCATCACTGCACAGAGACTGCTGGAGGCTCAGGTCTGCACTGGAGGACTCATCAATCCCAAAAATGGCCATAGGCTAAGCATCCAAGAGGCCATCCGCCTGGGCATAATAAATGACGACATGGCCCCTAAGCTCAAGCCTGCCCACAAAGCCTTCTTTGGCTTTGAGGATTTAAAAACCAGGAAGAAGATGTCTGCTGCTCAGGCCATGAAAGAGTCGTGGCTACCGTATGACGCAGGACATAGGTTCCTGGAGTTCCAGTTTGTAACAGGGGGGCTTTATGACCCAGAAATGGGCTGTAGAAGATCCATAGAAGACGCTGTAAAAATGGGCTGGATAGATGTGAGAGCAGGCCAGAAGCTCCAAGACATAAGACACCACACAAAGAACCTGACCTGCCCCAAGACCAAACTTAAGATCTCTTACAAGGAGGCTCTGGATAATTGTTTGGAGGAGGAAAGCAGTGGGTTGAAAATGCTCCAGGCATCATCTGTGTCTTCCAGAGGGATCAGCAGTCCTTACAATTTTGCCTCTGGCCCAGGCTCCACCGCTGGCTCCAGGAGTGGCTCACGACAAGGCTCCCGCAGGAGCAGTGTGGACCTAGGCTCCACCTCCTCATCAGCTTTACAAAGTCATCCTAGCTTCACCACCTTCTACGCCTCTGCCACCAAATAAATCAAGAAAAGTTCCTGCACATTCATGCTCTTGCAAATAAATCAGTTTCTTAAAAGTATACTGATTGTTTAGATAGGAACTTGTGTGTGTTGTATATGATAAGAAAAATTCTAATATAATGTTTTTAAACTGTTTGCATAGTTTTAGATTTTAGCTTCGGTGTTGCTATGCTTTTAAAATGCCATAGTATAAACAAATGATCGTAAAAACAAACACTACAGAGATGTTTTTTTTTGTGGAAATGGACTAAAGTGTGATAAGGTATTCAGATTTAAAAAAAGTGGATGTTAATATCATTGTGGGTGCCTTTTAGAATTGGAAATGATTGCCATATTCTTGCATACAGTTAATACAAATATATTTTTCAAACTCTTCATGGAATGTTATTTCTTTTAAAGCTTTGCATTGGTAACAAAATGGTGTTAGGTTTACATTTATTTGTCATCTAAAATGGCTGTTTTGTGAGGGGAAGGTTTTAAGGTTTGGTTACATACATTGGCTTAACTAAGCTTTTTTACTGAATCAGTTGTTAACCATTGTTTTTGCTCTTTAGTGCTTTGTAACAGTTTCTCAATATCTCAAAATAAAACTGTTTGCTTATATGGATTCATGACTGTTCATTCATGTTCAGTTTTCATGCAGTTTTGATAGCTACATCAGACTCAGGTTTATTGCTCAGTAGGTTTTCACATACAAATAAAAACCAAGTACTTCAAAGTCAACAAACTTTGAAATACAACAAAAACTGATGTTTAATTATACACTACGAGCCCTGCTCAAAATAAAAGTAGGCTACAATTGGAGGTAGTGGGCATGGATGTATTAAGACAGGGGTCTTCAACGTTTTTAGTCCAAGGACCCCTCAGTTGAAAAAGAGACGAGCAGGGACCCCTTACTATATATAATGTATAAAATTGAGCTGGAGGAACAATGTTCTGGACAACTTACTTGTAAATATTAAACATTTTGTTAAATATCTCACATACCCCCTGCAGTCCTCCAAAGTACCCTTAGGGGTACATGTACCCCCATTTGAGAAACACTGGCCTAGAGCCTTCAGATATACCTTTTTTATGGTGCATACAATTCTAAGCTATTATAATAATAATTGATGACATGTATATTGTGTATAGTATATATATATATATGTATATACCTATTGTTTTAAACTATAAAACAATAATTTGGTGGCCCCCCAGCAGAACTCTGAGGAACCCTTGTTAAAGATCTCTGTATAATTAATTAATTAATTAATAATTAAGAGAACGGTAGTGGGGCGTGGACGTGGAGGAAATACCGGAAGACATGCTTACTTTGCTTTGAAGTTGCCTTCAAAATAAAAGCATGTTTGGGACCCTGACCGTACTAGTGTTGTGGAGATAGGTCACGAGAAAGACATTTTAGGGGTGGAAATATTCTGACTGCGATTGCTACCAGACTTTTATTTCGACAGTGCAACCCGGAAGTGTTCCGATAACAACAACGGTGGTAGGAATGTAGCTAGCTAACGTTAGCAGGTCGTAAATATATTTTTTGGAAATGTTGTATTTGTCTGCAGTGCAAGGACAACATCCACCTAAACGTCTGTTAACCGAGTAGTCTTGCCGTAAATGTTAACGTTACAGTAACAGAAGCTTCGTCCTTGTTGGGCCCTGAGCGTTGGATGAAGTCATGAAGTTAGCTAACTAGCTTAAAGCTATAATTATACAGTCTGCGTGAAACACACCAGTAACGTTACAAGGTAAGAGTAATATTACCTCTTTAATTTAACAAATATGTATCACTCCGTTTTGCAAATTAGAAACTTATATATTAAAAACTTTATTTACAGATTCAAGGTCCAGATAGAAAAGTACACATAACATATTACAAGAGGGGTACAAACATACATACATATAGACATACTGACTACCACATATTACATAAAGGGAACATACAAAACAAACATACATACATTCATACGTACATACAGACATTCAAATAGCTATGCACAATAATTAAAACCGGTAGAGATGCGTGTTCCAGTGTTTCCAGAGTTTGGAGCTATATCTGGTATCCCTAAGTGCAGGGTTACTATATCATTAGATTATTATTACTCATGCATTAATATAAAAGCAATGTTTTACTGTTGTAGTTGGTTGCGGTGGAGCATAACTAATTTTGTATTAGACTTCGTCTAATAATTATTTTCATTATGGATGAATCTGTTGGGTATTTTCTCGATGAGCTAACGTTAATCAATGCATTTTTTGTAAAACTTTCTTAAAAATTGTGAGAAATGCTCATCGCAATTACCAAGAGCCCAAAGTGACACCTTCACAGTGCTTTGTTTTGGCTGATCAATAGTCGAGAATTAAAGGTCCCATGACATGGTGCTCTTTGGATGCTTTTATATAGACCTTAGTGGTCCCCTAATACTGTATCTGAAGTCTCTTTTATATAGACCTTACCTTACTGTATCTGGTCTTTTATATAGACCTTAGTATCTAATACTGTATCTTTTATATAGACCTTAGTGGTCCCCTAATACTGTATCTGAAGTCTCTTTTATATAGACCTTAGTGGTCCCCTAATACTGTATCTGAAGTCTCTTTCCCGAAATTCAGCTTTGATGCAGAATTACAGCCACTAGAGCCAGTCCCACAATGATCTTTCCTTAGGATGTGCCATTTCTGTGTCTGAAGCTATTGAGGAGGAGAGTGGGAGGGGCAAGGTGGAGGGTGGGGGTGTGGCCTTGACCAACTGCCACTTTTCTCGTTTGAAAGCCATGATGTCTCTCTCTCTCTCTCTTATGGGTGGGCCAAATTCTCTGGGCGGGCAAAGCAGAGGAAGGGGAGGTAACCTTGCTCCTTATGACCTCATAACAAGCAGATTCCAAAACGGCCAATCTGAGCTTTCCTTTTCTCAAAGGCAGAGCAGGATACCCAGGGCTCGGTTTAAACCTATCACCATTTCTAGCCACTGGGGGACCATAGGCAGGCTGGGGGAACTCATATTAATGTTAAAAAACCTCATAAAGTGACATTTTCATGCCATGGGACCTTTAAAGATTCTTTAAAATTACTTACAGTGATTAAAATAAAGAAGCAGTAAATCCTCACATCTGTGAAGCTTGGAACCATACACTGTTTTTGAAATTTGTAATTTATTCTTTTATTTATTTATTTAACATTTATTTATCCAGGTAAGTTGATTGAGAACAAATTCTCATTTGCAACGACGACCAGTCACATTCATACAGTTCCAGATTCATAACTGGAAGCTGCCCAGTACAACCACAGTCTGATCTGTCGGTCTTGGGATTGAACCCCAAGCTTGCTTCTTTAACCATTAGGCAACCACTCCCCATAAATGTATGCAAAGAAATCTTAATTTGTTAACTTACTAGTTACTAAGCTTTCAAATAAATGTAGTGCAGTAAAAAGTACAATATTTCCCCCTGAAATGTAGTAGAGTAGAAGTATAGCATTAAATGGCATGAAAGGAAAAGACTTAAGTGAAGTTATAGTACCTCAAATTTGTACTCAAGTACAGTTCTCAACAGTAAATGTACTTACTTACACTCCACCACTGGCTCTCAAGATAAATAATAGTAAGATACAGATCAAATGTTCTTTTAGGCAGCTTTTTTGCCTCTCTATGCCAAACACTACACACTAAAGGTTTTATGTTGTGTTTAGGTGTCACTGACCAAAATATGGCTGACGACCCTCAGAGGAATTTCCGCTCTGCGTATTACGAGAAAGTGGGCTTCAGAGGAGTGGAGGAAAAGAAATCTCTGGAAATACTTCTCAAGGATAATCCTCTGGGTTAGTAACAGTTCATAATTTACAATCCATTTCTGTCTTAACATGGCTTACATGCTTGATGCTTTAACATTATTCCTCATTTGTTTGTGGTTGAGCTTTGGAGCCTGTAAGTCAGTTCTCGTCCCGTTAACCAATGTTCTCACTGTTCTAACAGATCTAGAAAAGCTGAGCACCTTCAGTCAGAGGTTCCCCCTCCCCTCTATGTACAGGATCCATGTGTGGAAGGTATTGTTGGGTAAGACACATCACAGTAATGGCGAAGTAGTAGTTTATGTACAACAATCAAATGTGATTTATGCATAAGCTAGTCTATATCCACGCCGTTTCACTTCTGGGATTGCTCTGGTGCCGCGGAAAATTCTGCCGGATGTCCCTCTTTTTCGGCCAGATGTCCGTCACCTTCTACTTTCTTTGTGTTGGAATTATAAACTCCGGTGGATTTCTGAGGACTATGGTTAACTGCTCCTCAGATCTCTGCAGGGTAAATCCAGAAAGCTAGCTAGACTATCTGTCCATTCTGAGTTTTCTGTTGCACGACTAAAACAACCTTTGAACGTACACATGTTCCACGCTATTTTGCAGATTCACCATTGCTCCGTCCGTCCGACGATTTGTGATTGGTTTAAAAAAAATGCCAATAAACCAGAGCACATGCTGTGTGGACTAGCCAGGTCTGGCAATGCGAGACTATGCATGAACTAATGATGCCAAACAAACTCTCCTGTTCCTGCAGGAGTCCTACCTCCCCACAGTGACTCTCACGCTCTGGTGGCTGGCTACAGGAAGGAGCAGTACCAGGACATCCTGGAGGCTCTGGAGGTGATGAGATACATCAACTCTTCCACACCCTCCACCCACATCTACCTGCGCATGTTCCAGCTGGAGAACCAGGTGCTCCCGCGGTGCTCCGAGACCTCCGCCCCGGTAAGATGAAGCACACGCTCAGAGTAACATTGCCATATTTGAGACTAATAAAGCATCAGAAAAAAACATGAGATGATAAATGGTGAAAAGTTCAAAGTTGTAAAATCCATGCAGGATTTATGACAGCGGTGTTTTAGATGCTCAGCTAAACTAATAAGAGAAGAATGTAGAAATGTCATACTGATGCAACCCCAAAAAAGGAGGTTGTAGGACGAGATATGTGAATGAACTAAGATATAGAGGTTTGTAGTTATTGACACAAACAGAATTTTGAATGTGACCATCATTTTTATTTCTTAAAAATTCAGCCAGAATTCATAAAGACATGGGGCTTTTTTAGTTTGAACAATTTAGCTGTTTTTTGTTTCACTTTTATTTCTTGTATTAAAGCACCCATTTTACACATCAACCTCGCTGACAGTATAACAACAGTCTGAGAATGTGTGTCCATGAGTGTCCTGTGGCTGCTTTTAATCAAATATGCATCTCTATTATTCTTCCTGGTTTCCATCTCTTTAAATGCATGTATGAGGATTTTGAAGAATACATAACAGCACAGTCTGAACCCTAGGGCTGCTCGATTATGGAAAAAAGATGTTGCAATTATTGAACTTAAAAAAACAGTGAAAAAGTTAAACAAATGAAACCCCTTGCACTGTGAAATTTTCCTTAATACTTTTCCCATTTCAAAATTTGTTTCCCATTCAGAACACAAGACAAAATAAGAGTTTACTTGCAAACCATATTGTGCAAAATATTTTTATATATATATATATATATACACACACACACACACACACACACACACACACACACACACACACACACACACACACACACACACACACACACACACACACTGTGGCTTATGACATGATGTTTATGCAATTAATGGATAGCTCCCTGTTTAAGCAGCCCAGTTTGAAGTTAGCACCAAGCCTTTTATTATGAATTCATAATTATAGAATCATGAAGCAATCTTTACCACAAAAACTCTTTGGTTTTTAGTTCCACATCAGTAACCCACTAAGTAGGTCTATACTCTGGACCATAATTAAACAGGGAAACCACAGACTGTCATTTAGCAGTGGGAATGTGTCCTAATCACCCTGCATATCCCTGCTGTCAGTGTAAGAGCCATGTAGTGTTTTGCCTTTGTAACTATGTATTAGCCCTATTTAGTGACTCACAATTACTTAAATGGGTTAGACGCTTAAAGGTCCCATGACATGGTGCTCTTTGGATGCTTTTATATAGCCCTTAATGGTCCCCTGATACTGTATCTGAAGTCTCTTTTATATAGCCCTTAATGGTCCCCTGATACTGTATCTGAAGTCTCTTTCCTGAAATTCAGCCTTGGTGCAGAGTTACAGCCACTAGAGCCAGTCCCACAATGAGCTTTCCTTAGGATGTGCCATTTCTGTGTCTCTTGCTATTGAGGAGGAGAGAGCTCGTTTGAAAGCCATGATGTCTCTCTCTCTCTCTCTCATGGGTGGGCCAAATTCTCTGGGCGGGGAAAGCAGAGAAAGGAGGTAACCTTGCTCCTTATGACCTCATAAGGAGAAGATTCCTGATTGGTCCATCTGAGCTTTCATTTTCTCAAAGGCAGAGCAGGATACCCAGGGCTCGGTTTACACCTATCACCATTTCTAGCCACTGGGGGACCATAGGCAGGCTGGGGGGAACACATGTTAATGTTAAAAAAATCTCATAAAGTGAAATTTTCATGCCATGGGACCTTTTTAACTATTTAAAAAATAATGACCCATCTCTTTTTTGACTCTTAAAAGTTTAGTTTTGCTAAGAAATAATTATATAAAACTCCTTAAAGGGTAACTACAGTCTTTGACATTGGTCCAGTAAGCGAGATCGTGTCATAAACCTAAACAAGTCATAAACATTTATGACATAACGCTTCTTTTAGTAAGTGTCATTCGGTTTTTGTCATGACAAGTCATGGTTAGGGTTATGGTTAGGGTTAATGACAGTGTCATGTCACTCTTATGTAGATCCCTTCAAGTAAAGTGTTACCCTTTTTTGTTTCAGGATGAAGAAAACGAGGACTTCCTCTCCATCAGTCGAGCCATGGAGGAGATCGTAGATGATCCTATTGATTGCTATTGGCTGATCAAGTCTTTCATCAATCAGTTCCACACAAAGTTTGGAGACTCCGTGCCCCACCTCGTGAGTGTTACATTTTTCTTGACTGGACATTTTTCAGAACTTTCAGCTCCATTTTGTGGCCTTCATCAGTGGATGGAATTCAAACAAGTAAGGCTCGCAAAAACTTCCCATACGTGGACCTCGTGCTAAGAATTTTTCATCAAACGTTGAAAGCCAATGGATTACAAAAAACCCGACCTGAATTGATAAAAATTGTTTTATAGAGGGCAACAGCTGCAAAAGTGGATGGTGACATGGGTCTTGAAATGATTGTTACAGAATTAAACTGTATATATTTGTAAAGCAAAATTAATTGAAGGCTTTTGTAGTTTTTTTTTTCTTCTTTTCTTTATAGCCCTGGTGTAGTTTTAAACACGCATCAGGGCACTCAGTGATGAAAAAGATAGAAAGCATATGAAGTGTAAATTTAGTTTATGAAATGTCAATATGACAAATATCTCATTACTCAGGAGCACGATATGTGGAAAAATATGTGATAAGGTTGTTGAATATCGCAATAATAATATTTCTTGCGATAAATAAACATATATTAAAGTGTACTAAGTTCTGCATTTCTGCTGCTTTCAGTATTCTGCTAAAATCCCAAAAATAAACGAAAGGAAATATTTTCCAACATTATTTTGACGGTACCTTTTTAAACTGTAATTTTCTACCGATATCTTCTTTCAACTAACACAAAAAATATCTTGAGTGTCTATCACAGCCTTTTCGCGATGTGTTTATAACGCCAGTTGATATTGCGATAACGATAAAAACAATATATTGTGGAGCCCTACTCAGGAGTTTGGATCACATAATTTTTTTTAAAATGTGCATCACTGTAAAGTAAGACTGTTGTTGTCTCCCTGTGTTGTGTGGTGGTGTAGCCGAAGAGCCTGGAGCACTACCTGAGTCAGGAGGAACCTCGGCTGCTGAACCACCTGAAGAGCTGCGGGGCCCTGGCTCAGCTGCCCTACAGCCTCTGGTTCAGACGCTGCTTCTCGGGCTGCCTGCCTGAATCCAGTCTCCAGAGGTCACAAACCTGACATCACATCACACTTTCACCGAACCAACGCACAGCAGACTTAGATTTTTCTAAATCTTTCTTCGCAGCTGCCCATGATGATAATAATATTTAGGCTTTTTGCGGGATCTTCGAACTCCATTCCCAGTGGTGGAAGATTTACTCCGATCTTTTACTTAAAGTAGCAACGCTACAGTGTAGAAATACTCTGTTACAAGTAAATGTCCTGCATTCCAAATTTTACTCAATCAAAAGTATTACCATTAAAGTATAAAGTATTTAAAAAAAAAAAAAATTTTAAATGCTTATCATGCAGAGTAATTATGTATTTATTAATTTATTTATTAACTTTTTATTTTACCAGGAAATAATCCCATCAAGATTCAGAATCTCTTTTTCAAGGGAGTCCTGGCCAAGACAGCAGTATAGTAGTTCCATATTAAAATATACAGTGAAAACAGACATTAAACAGAAAAAGACAATTAAAAAAGCAATTTAACATCTCAACATCATCACCAGCAGCGCTCAGTAATAGCACATGTGCATTTAGTACTCAAATAGTCCTTTATCCTAATTTTAAACTGTGTCATTGTTTGTAGGTTAGTCTAATTTAAGATGATTCTGCAATTTATACCAGGATGATGGTGCAAAAACTTTAGAGGCACTTTCACCGAAGACAGTTAGCGTTTAATATAAATTACTGAATTATAATGATTGATACATTAAGGTGTTCATCTCTTTAATGTACAGTTGTTGAGTAAATGTACTTAGTTACATTCCACCACTGCACATTTCTGCATAAATCTGTGCTACGGGGATCAGACTACACAAAACGAGTCTCTCAAGATGTCAGATTAGATGATAAATTCTACTCCCAATAGCCCCACCCAATCGTAGCTTGTCGTCTTTTAGGACCTGCAAAGTGATTGGGCAGTAAATGGCCCTCCTACTCTTCACATATTACACTTATTTGCCCCGGTAATTACTAATGCTCTAAGAGGTTAGTGTTTAAAAAAGAATAGTCATGTTAAAGGTCATGCCCAATACTCATTTTGGTTTCTGCCTCCCCATGTGTGTCGGACTGTTTTCAGGCTGATTTTGTCGATCCTGGTGTTTTAAGTTGCATCCAGACATGCAGCTACTAAGAGATAAGAAGCAACAGGATTTTAATTATTCTCAGTGGAAACCTGCCACACAATGAAGTCCTAGTGTTGAGAAAGTGTTAACGTTATTAACAGTGACTTATGGGGGCACAAGAGCAAGAAGAGATAAAGCCGTAACACCAAAGAAAACAGCAGAATACAACTGTCCAGTCCTAGTTAGAGCTGGGCAATATAGATATTATATCGATATCGTGATATGAGACCAGATATTGTCTTAGATTTTGGATATCGTGATAAGACATAAGTGTTGTCTTTTCCTGGTTTTAAAGGCTGCATTACAGTAAAGTGATGTACTTTTCTGAACTTACCAGACTGTTGTAACTGTTCTATTATTTGCCTTTGCCCACTTAGTCATTATGTCCACATTACTGATGATTATTTATCAAAAATCTCATTGTGTAAATATTTTGTTAAAAGCACCAATAGTCAACACTACAATATCGTTGCGGTATCGATATCGAGGTATTTGGTCAAAAATAACGTGATATTTGATTTTCTCCATATCACCCAGCCCTAGTCCTAGTTGAATGTTTACATTTGTTGCTCAGCTTGAAAGCCACAGATTGAGTGTATGTATATCTGAACAAACTGTTACAAGGGTACATTTTTCTCTATCCTTCTTGTTGTTCCATCTTGGCCTGAAATTCTTCATGCCGGTCAAATGAGTTTAGCCCTTTGATTCTTTTCAGGGTGTGGGACAAGGTGATCAGCGGCTCCTGTAAGATCCTGGTGTTTGTGGCCCTGGAGATCCTGCTCAGCTACAAGATCGTGTTGATGGGAATCACCCGGCCCGGAGGCGTGGTCAGGTTTCTGTGCAACGTGAGTAAACAGCGCAACACTTAACGTTGTCGTCCACCAAAGAGATTTGCATTGTTTTTGTCCTCGCAGTTAGAGCCCGCGTAAAACCTCACAATAATCCCTTTCCCTTTCAGATACCGCAGGAAAACACTGACGCCATTGTGACTAAAGCCATCGACTCGTGGCACAAATACTGCGGCACTCCAATGCACGCCGTATAGCCACACAGAGCACACACGTCTGGGCCCAGAGGTGCTTTTTCCCAGGATTCACCAGGACTTAACTACACTGAGAGACTAACAGACTGTGTCCCTGGGGGATTCGTCTCTGCATGGCTGAACTGAAAACTCATCGCGGGCTACTTTCAATAAGCCTGAGGACGTCCTGAGAATTCCCAGCTTTCCCCCAAAGAATATGATGAACTATACGTGGAAAGGACACTGGAAACAGCTGCTATACAGAGTGGAAGCACAAAATCTGTTAGGAAGAAGAAGGCAAGGAAGCATAAACTTATTTTTTTTTTAATAAGTTTCTTTCTTTAAGAAACTGCATACATCATAGAAGACTCACAATAAATTAATACCCACATGCAGTTTTTTTCTGCTTTACAAATAAAAACATTTGAAAAGTCTTGCTTACTTTTTTCGCTATGTACAAGGCTTTCATAATTCTGAGAACATTTGTCTCTCCAAACATTTTTCTTTTACAACATACAAGAGACAGTAATATTACCGACGCTTGTACATACACACTCAGACACAGTCATAACGCACACAACAGATCAACCAGTTCTCCCGTTAATATGGTCAAAACTGACAATTCATGAACCTAATATGCACTGTAAATAATAAAAAAGTGAGGTGGCAGGTTTTTTTAATATTCTGTACCATCAAAGGTTCATCTCAGACAATAAAAAATTAAATACAAAAAGAAAAGTCTACTTTCTTGTAGTTTGGCAGAGAGTTCGGCAACATCTTACTGTGTCTAAAGATACTACTCTGTATCAAACTCGAGTTAATTTGGCAACTTTTAAATCCCTGTAAACAATCCTGTAGGCACAGTGACAGTGGGTTACTGAACTCTCAACAGCAGTAACTCTGGGATGCATCCAAGATTGCGACTTCCACAGCAAGTCAAGTTGCTTTGGTTTAAAATTGGGGGAAGGGGGGGTCTGTCGTCTGAAAAGTTGAGTTTTGAGCTCCTGAATGCAGCCCATAAACAGATGAGTGAGGAGAAATTCTGAAATTGTTGACAAATGAGGTGAAAATCTGAAATTATTGCTCAGTTGATTGATGTATGTGTTAGGATATGTTCATTTTTACTATTACTGGCTTGCAGAGAGCATTTCAGGATTTTGTTTAGGATTTTAGGTAACTGTTTAAAGATTCAGCTGCCTACAACAACAACAAGTTGTTTGAGATTTGAATTCCTCTGGCAAAATGAGACAAACCATCACTGAGATGTCATCTGTGAAATAACGCTGTGCCAACACAAGCACGCCGCCCCACAAGAAAAGCTCAAGTCCAAGTTGAGAAAGGAGGGAGAACACGGTGAAAGGCAAGAATACAATCCCTGTCCTCACCTCCTTTTGTTCCTATCCTCGGAAGTTGGCACAGGTTCTGTTTGACTTCCAAAAGCCTTTTTCAAAAACAAACGAGTGCTGCAAAGTAAACTCGC
>NC_041339.1:33254341-33261841 GCF_004354835.1 Perca flavescens
AGGGTTTATAAACACACATATACATACACACACACACACACGTGTATGTATATATGTAAACATATATATATATATATATATATATATATATATATATATATATATATATATATATATATATATATATATATATATATATATATATATATATATATATATATATATATATATATATATATATATATATATATATATATATATATATATATATATATATATATATATATATATATATATATATATATATATATATATATATATATATATATATATATATATATATATATATATATATATATATATATATATATATATATATATATATATATATATATATATATATATATATATATATATATATATATACATACATACATACATACACACACACACACACACACACACACACACACTTTGCTAGGTTACTTACGTTTGAGTATGTTCCTCTGTTCCAGTTCCTCTGCTGTCGGTCGTTGACTTAATCGCCTAGAAAGAACAGAAGTCTATTTCAGGAATGTGTTTAGGATTTTTTTTGTCTGTACTAGAGTCATGCAAAATCTTGTGCAGGCAGAAAGGTTTCTCCTGTGGACAGCCGGAGCAGAGAAGCTGACCGTGCATGCAATGTCAGTTTTTATGAGGCTGTATTTTGTGAATTTACAGGCACTGACTCTAAGGCGGTGCAGCGATTTATACAGTTGGTAGGATGATTGATCAAGAGTGACAATAACAAGGAAGGGGAGAGGTAATAAGATGCCAAGAGCAGGATACTGTGACCAGTGAGAGGGTCAAAAGAGAAGCCAAAAGAGGAGGAAAAGGTTTTCAAATCTACAGTACGTTAATAAAAAAAAAAAAAAAAGGCACCAATGTGACTACTCCTCGATAACAAACTGTAAGAAAAGTATGAAAACTGTGGCTCCGTCCAGCGCTTAGGGCCGCCCGAGACGATTGTGATTGGTTTAAAGAAATGCCAATAAACCAGAGCACTTTTTTCTCCTATCCCAGAATGCTGTGTGGAAAAGCCAGACCTTCCTGCACAGTGCTGTGGAGGAAGGCCTGGCAATGCATACTAGGGTTGTGCCGATGGACGACATGATCGTGGCTGACCGACATCACGATGGAGACCGACATCGTGATGCCACGCCCCCCACCCTGTCAGACACACTAATCCTAGTCGGCTGCTGGACGGGAAATCAACAACTGCGTCGGTCTTAAACTAGCAAAGATATATTAGGTTATTGCTGTCGCTCTGTTAAAGGCAAGGCAAGGCAAGGCAAAGCAATTTTATTTATATAGCACATTTCACCACAAGGCAACTCAAAGTGCTTTACAGAAAACATAATTAAAAATAAGAATACAAATATTAACAAAGGCAAACGTTCCAGTGTACTGTCCTTACGCAGATTACAGAGATTTGATTGAGTATAGACTTTACGGCAGTTATCAGCACTTTTACATTTCTCCGCCATGTTTCATTCATAAAATAGTGATGCCGTGGCGGCAGGAAAGACGAGGATGCTAGCAGCTGACCTGATGACAGCAAGGGTCCCAGGTTAAGAAGTCCCGGAGGTTTGGCCTACTAAGTAGCCTGCCTACAATTTTAAGCGAGAACAAAAATATATCGTTTTTATACAGACTTTTGTATACATTATATATTCTAGTGTATTGTCATAATTTGTTTAACGTGCAAATATTTTTTTTTTACCTCAACCTTAAACAAGATAAAGACTTGCGCCCCACCTGTGATCTTTGCCGCCCCCCTAAGGGGTGCCCGGACCCCAGGTTAGGAACTACTGCTTTACGGCACCGTAGTTAAGTGAAAGTGGGTCAAGTTGTAATTTACTGCCCCTACCAGCAGGCGGCAGCATAGCCATGTAATACTGTCTATTTAAAGAGGGCATTAAATGTATGTGTTTTTATGTTAACTGTTAGCCCATAGTAGTAGAAAAAGTAGTAGTGCATAGTAGTGCTTACCCCCCCGATGATGATATCATTGTCCATCGAGATGTTTTACTGTAAACATCGTCAACTGCCAATTTAGGGGACATCGCTCAACCCCAATGCATACCTAGCAGCCAGGTCCCATCTATGGGTTAAAGCCCTGTGCGGGTGACTGGGCTTACATGTGGAGTAATGTGCGGCTGTACTTGACGATGTGTGTGATGTCTCTTAGAACAGAGGCTTGGTGGCTGGAGGATCTCTGCATGTGCGTTGTTAATCCGGCCACTCACCTGGTCAGTTTTGTAGCCGTTTGTTGCCGAGACTCGAACCTCTCTTGGTCCGACTGCATCGGCAGGATGTTTTTGTCCTCCAGCTCCCTCTTCGATGGACGGTTACTCAGCTTGATGGCCAGAGAGTCCTTTCGTAAAACCTTCATGGCCAGTACGCCTACAATGATCGCACAAGAAGCAAGAAGGATGTGGTGTACAGTATTAATGGGTCATTTTGTTTTTTTCAACCTGGACAACCCTATTTTCCTGTTTTTATGTGTAAGTGACTGATGGGAACAACAATCTTTGAAACTGGTCCAGTGTTGAGCAAGAACACTGTGACCCGGCAGCTGCGAACTGTGTTGCGATGTAATCCTACGGGGCAAATGTGCATCGTCAATTTCGTCATGTCAGTGGCAAAACAAGCACTTTTGTGGACGGAAATTACAGTTGCTGCAGTCAACTTTCACTGACTGCCAACTGCAGCTTTCTCGCTTAACAATGAAAACGCACCAGGCGTAGATATGTGCCTGGCAATTCATACCGGACCTCTCTCTCTCTCTCTCTCTCTCTCTCTCTCTATGTAAACAAACAGATTGGATAACATTGGCGCGGAAATAAAAATAGCTGCGCTACGCGGCTATACGCAACCCTTACACGCCCAGTATGTTTTCACTGTAATAATGGACCAATATCATAGATTGTTGTTCCCATCAGTCACTTAGACACAAAAAGGTGGAAAAATAGGGTCCGGGTTGGGAAAAAGAAACCTAGTTACCCTTTAATACTCACAAGGAGCCTGTAAAGATTTCATCTGTAGTTATAACAGCTGTTAACTGTTTGCTAGCATGTTAGCCATAATAACTTTACAAAGTGATTATAGTTTTTCTGCTCTCTAGTTCCCAAATAAAATATATATATAAATGTCAGACTGACTGACTGACATGTGATGTACATTATAGAACTGTCTCATGTTATATTGTCTCTAGAAGTGTATTACTCAACTTTTGTTTTTAAAGAAGGAAAAAATATATATAAATCGCAATACTCAATACTATCGAACTGCAATAAATAAAAACTGCAAAACAAATCAAATTGGAACCCATGTATCTTGAAAGAATCGAATCGGGACAAAGCTATCGCCCCAGACCTACTTATTCCCCTAAAGAAAAAAAGACTCACTTGTAAACAATGTATCATCATCATCATCCTCCTCATCTTCGTCTTCCTCATCGTCGTCGTCTTCTTCCTCCTCCTCCTCCTCTTCCTCTTCTTCTTCTTCGTCAGGCAGGTCCTCGTAGTCCACCTCGTTGGGGAGGTTCTCTTTGTCGTCGTCACACTCGATCATCACCGTGGGAACGGCGTGCATCATGGAGCTGCAGGTCGGTGGGAAAGGGCAAAGGTCAGAGGTGTGTGCTCAGCGTCGCATGAAGGTGTGAAATAACAGCAGCTGGGTGTGAGAGGGTGAAACGGGCGATAGCAGCTATGACCAATCAAAGTCCAGAGCTGATGAAAATGCCTCAGTTTTCATTTGAATATTTTGAAAGTATTTTTCTTCCCTGCAGTCATTTCAGCAGAAACCAGAAGAGTTTCTAAAAAAGAGATTTAAAAAGGTCCCATGACATGGTGCTCTTTGGATGCTTTTATATAGACCTTAGTGGTCCCCTAATACTGTATCTGAAGTCTCTTTTATATAGACCTTAGTGGTCCCCTAATACTGTATCTGAAGTCTCTTTTATATAGACCTTAGTGGTCCCCTAATACTGTATCTGAAGTCTCTTTTATATAGACCTTATTGGCCCCTAATACTGTATCTGAAGTCTCTTTTATATAGACCTTAGTGGTCCCCTAATACTGTATCTGAAGTCTCTTTTATATAGACCTTAGTGGTCCCTAAATACTGTATCTGAAGTCTCTTTTATATAGACCTTAGTGGTCCCCAAATACTGTATCTGAAGTCTCTTTTATATAGACCTTAGTGGTCCCCTAATACTGTATCTGAAGTCTCTTTCCCAAAATTCAGCCTTGGTGCAGAGTTACAGCCACTAGATGCAGTCCCACAATGAGCTTTCCTTAGGATGTGCCATTTTCTGTCTGTAACTATTGAGGAGGAGAGGGGGGGCAAGGTGGAGGGTGGAGGTGTGGCCTTGACCAACTGCCACTTTTATCGTTTGAAAGCCATGATGTCTATCTCTCATGGGTGGGCCAAATTCTCTTGGTGGGCAAAGCAGAGAAAGGGGAGGTAACCTTGCTCCTTATGACCTCATAAGGAGAAGATTCCTGATTGGTCCATCTGAGCTTTCATTTTCTCAAAGGCAGAGCAGGATACCCAGGGCTCGGTTTACATCTATCGCCATTTCTAGCCACTTGGGACCATAGGCAGGCTGGGGGAACGCATGTTAATGTTAAAAAACCTCATGAAGTGAAATTTACATGCGATGGGACCTTTAAAAGCAACTCAAAATGTACATAATGCAAATGTGTATTAGGGCTGTCCTCGGCTAAAGTAACTCTTAGTCGACTAACACTCTTGTGTTATTTTGTCGAGTTTCTCCACACGCAAAAACACCACTTTAAATCTGGTGTTTATCAGAGATGTGCTCAGAATTCAAAGAGCATGAAAAAAAGCATAAAAGATGACCAGGTGCACTAGTTTCACCCCAGCATAAAGCATGCATGCTAGGAAACTAGGACTACAGGTAAAAAAAATTAGCCGGCTGGCTAACACTGGCACATCACTTAATAAACCTAATAAATAAATCTTCCTCCTCATATACATACCCACTTCTCTGTGTTTGATCCTCACCTTTCAAACCTCTGCATGGTGAGGGCCAGGGTCTTGTTGAGCTCCTCTATGATTCGGCTGGGGGGGTGGAGGGGTAGCGCCCCGTACTGCAGGGAGTGCCCGCCCATTGGAGCGTGGCTGGGAGGGGGGCACTTCTGGAAGGCGAGCAAAGAGGGCTCCATGCTCCCTGCAGGTACGGAGATCATGAGTTTCTTTGGAGGTAGAAGAGGAGACAACTTCGACAACATACACGGCAACTTCACCGGGGCACCGTCTGCACAGACAGGGAGGGTGTGAAAATATTAGACAGGCATACAAAGAGTCACATAGGCAGTTTATGAGCGTGAACAAAGACACACGTACCTATAATGTGATTAGGTAGCCTGTTGAAGGGTTTGGGTGGCAGCGCAGGAGGCTGTTTGTGTAGCGCAGGGGGTCTGGAGAGCGTTGATTCAGCGCCGTCAGACGGATACACAGTGGACTTCTCCGTGGATCTTTGCCCGTGGTCCTGTTGACACGCGCCCTCACTTGGCATCTGGAACGCCAGAGAGCCTGAGGAGAAGAAACGCAGAAATAAAAATAAAATAAAAACAGTCCGATGCTACAATGTGAGGCCAGAGATGAGATGAGAGACAATGGTGGCGAGGCTCTGCTGCCTACCTACAGCGGCGGAGGCTCCCTCCATCAGCTCAGTACCTTCAGACTCCAACATGGCGGCGGCGAGCAGAAGAGATCGCCCGTTCTCCATCTTCGCATCCTCGCGTACAGCCGGGGAAGAGCCGTCTATACAGACAGAGAGTGGGGGAGCAGGAAAAGGTGAATGAGATAGTTACGCGAAAGACAGACTAAAATTATAAAGGCTGATTTATCAACATGTGGGTACATACGTAGGTACGTGGAGACCCTAGGCCGTAGCCTGACGTGCACCGTTGCATTTCCCCCTACTCATTTCCCCCCCGACTCATTTCCTGGTTAAACTTCTCCATAAACAACATGAAATCAAGGAGAGGGTTAACTTCTCCTGCTACAGATCCGTGGTTAAAAAGCACTGGGGAGACACTTTGTTTCTCCTACTATGCCTCTCTAGAGTACTCGCTCTGAAGTGAATCACCGCCACTCTCTCACTCGCTCACGCACACGCCGGCCCTGCTATTCTCTTAAAAGGTGCAGTAGGTAAGTCTTATAAAACTAACTTTCTGTCATATTTGCTGAAACTGACCTTATGTTCCAGTAGAACTACATGAATTATGTAATATAATAAAAATCCAGCTCCTCTGGCACCACCTACAGCCTGTAGTGCAAATATAAAAATTGGCAAAATTCCACCGCTCCCGGTTGATTTTCTCCAATCAGGGCCATGGGGGGGGCGGGGGTGTCTATCTGCCTGTCAATCACTGCTCAGGCACGCACACGCATATAATAGCGTTCTCCCCTCCCCCCTCCCCGCGCACGAGCTGCAGAAAGGTTTCCCAAAACTCGGGTGAATATTGGAGTGGCTTTTCAGAGGTGGTGTGAGCTGCGTGATTTTAAAGATCTGAAGAACGATGCAGACGTAGCCACATTTCTTCTCGACAGGTAACATAATTACCATGAATGATTTATCTTTCACTTGGTTATTAGTAGTCAAAAGTCCACAAAGCTACGTTGGTGAGGATGATAGTAACGTTTGCACAGTGGTCGGTCTGATATGATGCTGAAATGGCTAACAGTCGCCTGCTAGTTAGCATCGTTTTACTGTTGGTGAGTAAAGTTAACATTATGTTAGTGTTTAGTTATTGAAAATGTTGTCTGACATGCCTAGGCAGTTGTGTCAAACTCCCTTGCGTGGGAGGGGCTTAGGAGACGGTTTGGGCTTCAGCAGAAAGGGGGGAGGGACTGAGAAGTTGTCGATGTTCAAATTTGTTGACAAAGTCCTGGATCTTCACAATCTTACCTACGGCAGCTTTAAAGAGATCGACGCACACACCAACGCACAAGGGTAAACCTCAGGCCACTTACGTAGGCTATGGCGAAAGCTATAACCATGAATCTGACTTAAGGCAGAGGAGGCAGAGTGTTGGAGCCCTAGATCAACTAACAAATGCATTAGTCAACTGGTCAGATCAGCACTTCAACCATTTCGCCCTACATTTTTAGTGATCACCTTTGTTTTCTTGCCCCTCACCTTTCTCATAAACCTCCTTCAGCACTCCTTTCTTGATGAGCTCCTCTCTGCTCTGGCGAGTGGACATCTTCCTCTCCAACACTGAGGAAGCAGAAAAGAATATACATAAAAACAAAAATATATATATACTGTATAATTTTGACTCAACAAGTAGAGAATATACAACCATAACTGTGTACTATCAAACCTGTGCTCCATAATTTTATATTTGATGGCCCAGTTAATATAAGACCTATAGTACAGTTATGATTGAAAGGTTGTCAACATGGAGTAAAAAAAGATTGTCATCATACTCTACATTATCTGGGCATTAGCATTATGTTTTTATCAAAATTATTGCTAAA